>NW_024378431.1:0-2343 GCF_016835505.1 Polypterus senegalus
AGAAGTCACCTGGAGGGGCATGAATGGGGCAGACGTGACGTCATAGTCAGAGCGGGACTCCGAGGGTCTTCTGACAGTGAGCAGCGTCCTCCCGCTGGAGGAGAAGTACAACGTGTTCAGCTGCCTGATGAGAAGCAAAGCACCAAAGCCAGACTGGCACTCCGGACTTGGCATCCGCAGAAAGTGATCAAGTAGTGGGGCATCAGCAACACCCCCGTCTGGTCAATGCGCCATTTTTACACACTGAAGCACATATTTGCAGATCAGCTTAAAAAGCTACACTCCCATTTACTAAATATCTTGAAAAATGTGAGCCATTTATTTTGGAAAATTCTTTAGAAAACCAATTGTAATAAAACACATTTTAATTATGGCGATCATTCGGAGATATGCAGGTTACGATCACTCACTAAAATGTCTTCCCTGTCATAAGCCCCATTTTACTTTAGAATGGTAGCCCACCTTGAAATGTCACAGTAAGTTCAATATATGATATAATAAAATCAGGTTATTATTATAAAAAGGTCAAACAAGTAAACGGTGTAGACCCCTTGGATTTCGCTCTGGTTGTGGAGATGCTGCCCGAGGGTCTCTTACAATGTGATGGAGTGTCTCGGACCTCGAGAAGGTGACACACAGTGACAGGACGGAGTCTTCTGGTCCTGGCTTTGTAGTGTTAACCCACAATCCTGAGCCCCGAGTCCCGGTGTGACCCCGAGTGAGTCACTCCACATTCGACTTCTCAGAAACATGAAAACTAGAACACTGACAAACCGGTTTAATCCAGTTCAGGGTTGTGGGTGCTGGAGCCGACCCCAGCAGCACTGGCACAGGGCCCACACACACAGGGCTAGCTCAGAATGGACACTTAACACGACATGCAGATCTTAGGGTTTTAGGAGGTTCCACTTAAATGTGTGCTTTCCAGATTCAACTTGCTAACCAATTTTGTGTTAAATGACGAGCCATACTTGCCAGCCAACTCCACCAACGGCCGTGGGGACACAAACCTGTGCAGTGTGTCCTTCATGCAGGAGCAGGCCAGCGCTGAATGTCAAGTCACCACATGCAAACAGAAATGCAAAAAAGAAATGTTTATAGAAGTTAGAGGATAAACTCATTCGTTATATATGTCATTGTTGACGAGGCATTAATGTCATTTGATTTTTTTTTTACTTTATTACATTTTACTTTTTTTAATATGTTTTATTATTCATTGGTATTTCAAATAGAGAGTAGTAGTGAAATACTCAAGTAACTGATTTTTCTCTCCATAATAACGAAGGACCAAACCGTTTTCCTCTCTTTAAATACAATCACTTCCTCAAATGGAGGAGCACCACGACACCCTTTGAGCTGCTCAGCCATGAAGCCCAAGGGGGTTGGCAAGCAAAGCGAGCAGGGGACACAGCCCCCTAGTTGTTTTAAATAAAAATTACTTAACAAAAAGTAGTCACTTGGTAGTTCCCACTCCCATCTTATAATCCTCTGAAGGAGTGTCACTTGGTTTGTGTGGTGTTCTGGTGGAACCTCTCCGCATGTTCATCAGAGACCACTAAAATGTTCTTGGGTTTGGGGGAATCCAAACGAGACTCTTGAACATGGATTGCTAAATACACGTTGTGCCCAAGTGCTAGGTAGGAATAGAGAAGCTCCTCAGCTCGATCATGGAAGCTGTTTGCCGCTCTTTTCCCCAATGGTACATTGGCACAGCTTACCTGCCACCTGGTCAAGACAACAGACGGATGAATGTGATCTTGCATATTTTTGTAAAATCATTTAAACAATGACTTCTCTCTCTCTCTTTTCAGGACAATAAAGGTGTAACGGCCGACCCCTTACCCAGGCCGGCCACTACACTACCAAGACGTATTCCTTGGATCAACTGAGGTTTCTTGATCTAATAACAAGACGACTCCTTTCAAGTTGTCTTACTTTTCCCGACACGACGAAATAACCAGAAAACAGTAACAGATGTTAATTCAAACACGGATATATTTTAAATTGAAAAGACAGACAAATATTCAATAAAGTGTGTATATATATATATATGTTGAAATTGAAAACGTGGTGAAAAATCAGTCCAAAATAAAGTCCAGCGGTATTGAAACTGGCTGTAGTGAAATTGTGCTCCTTCCTGAAAACACAACGACCTCACCATGAAAAGTCCCGGCAATGGCTGGAATGAATTCGAACCCCTGGATTTCTCAGCTCTGGCTGTCGTGATGTTCAATCGGTAGTAGAAAAAGCAAGAAGTGGAAAGATCCAATAAACGGCAGTGATGAGATTGTGAATGATCGGGAAAATTACCTTTGACTTTGACTCTGACTCTTTCTCTCTCTC
>NW_024378432.1:0-12110 GCF_016835505.1 Polypterus senegalus
AAAATGCATTTGACGAGAACACAGACATGAAGCGGAACAGACGAATCGTGTTCCAAATAATGATCTATTATTTCCACTCTAAAACTCACTTCGCCAGATAATCAGGCATACTGGGAAGTTCGTTGCGTCTAAATGGTGGGGATGGAATAGCGGCTGCTCTAGCTTCCTTTCGCAATTTAGAAGACAAAACCTGGCGGAGGTGTGAAGGTTTAAAGCAGTTTAGTGGGCGGAATTGAGTTTCGTAGGCTCTAGATTCTGTGTTAAAGACTGGACAGAATCATCTGTAAAACAACCAAAACCTGGTTACAACTCCCAAATGTGCCACCAATGGTATTATAGTCTTAAGAATTGAGGACTAGGCTTCAAACTTGAAGCCATTATTCTTAATGTCTCCCTCATTAATCTAGGCAAAACGAATATTCTCCAAAGACACAATTCTAAGAGAAACAGATAACCAACCTAAACTAAAACATTGGACACAAGTAATTTGGAAAATTTTAGAAGGAGACACATCTTACCTCTCCGATGAATCATTGTTTTTAATATGCAAAAGAGAAACCACAAAACATATGACACCTTAATTAAAAGACGGGAGCAACATGGAATATGACACTTGGAAAAGAAATACAGGATTAAGGGATATGCCTGTTTCAAAATCATAAAATCAGCAATAATTGGTTAGCAAGCCATCAAGGCATTAAAGGGCCAATATATCATGGAGATCCAATTAAAATCAAATACTTTTCCCACCAGAGAAGCTCTAAGTAGAGCCAGAAAAGAAATCAACAATTGCAGAAGATGTGACAATGTAAGAGAATTTGTATCTCACATCTTGGGCCTGTGACCATATGTACAAATGAAAAGAATTGCCAGACATCATAAATTTTGCAATATCCTTAGAGAAGAGGGAGAAAAACATGACAGGATAAGGTTCAAGGAATCCACGTTCTACAAAAATAATGGTACTAACCTCAGACCAGATCTAATATTTTAGAAAAAAGACACAGCACTAATTCTCGACATTACAGTGCGATTCGAATATAACATGGAGGAAGCAATGAAGGCAAATAGGGAAAAAGAATCTAAATACAAACCATTATTCCTCAAATTAAAATCTTTTTAAAGTATAAAGCTGTAAAAATAAGGGCTGTCTTTTAGGGGCCCAATGAAAATGGTTTGGATTCAGTAATTCAGTGTTGAAATCTGTCTATCTCTAGGACAACAACTTGTTTGATTCTTTTTTGTAATATATTTAAATAAAAAAAACACATTCTTAATCTACTCTACCAGACAATTACAACTAACCAAATATTAATTATGTTAACAAATAACCATTAAATATCTCAACAAGATAGTTGGTTTGTCAATGGGAATCAGCAATAGAATGACATATTAGCGTTTTTGATTGTTGAGTGAGTACCCATAACATACTACCTCTTGAATAAGCTATTACTTGGCACACCTTTTGTACCATACTAGACTGCCTGATTGCTGAGTCAGTATCCATAACATATCTTCATATATCCTTCATGAACCTCCTGATATTCTGCGACAAACCTGGCTTTCACACTGCACATTTGCAAGGAACATGGGGCTAAGTCATTCATAGACGACCTAATTCTGGGTCGAAGTGTCGTATGTAGCAGAACAGTTCCCTTGCTGCGGTCTATTGAAAGTTAGCCCTCGAGCCAAGCTTTTGTTCCCCTTCTCCTTTCCCTTCGCCCCCTCTAGCCCCCACACCTGTCCAGGTTCCCTAACCTCAAAAACCCTGCTGTTCTCCATCTCTCTATCTTCTTTTAAATGCCCAGAAGATACCTGGGACTTTGCGTGTGTGTCTGGCCTCAGAGGGGTACATGACCAGATGTCTGTTCTCCGCTGGCCCAAGGCTGTGAGGACCCTGAACTCTGATTTAAAGTTGGTGGTGGGGTTTAATAGTGAAAAAGACAGAGGGTCATGTAACTTATAAAGGCAGTAGTGGTATGTGGCCGAAGGAGTAGCAGAGGTCATGTAGCCGGGGCGAACAGAGGGTCATGTAGTTTGCAACAGGGGCTGAAAAAATTTCTAAGTCCTCTCAGGAGCATAGGGTCATGTAGGATGTAAGGCAGATGTAAACCTACATTTGCCCACCTGTCTCAGCTACATGACCCTGTTCCTCCGAGTTCACATTACACTTTGCAGGGTGGGCAAAAGTAGGTTTTTAGTTTTTCGTATAGAAAAAGACATACAGGTTATAATTATTCCAGGAAACTCATAACTGTAAACCTACTTTTGCGCACCCCTGTATATGCATGTATTTAAAATGGATGGATGGATATTCTTATTTAATAAAAGAAGAAAGCACAAACAATAAAGTACAGTTCCATCGCTGCACTAATCTAGAATATTCAATACTGAGCATTTTACCTCCTTTGCTTGTTCAATTCAGAGACCTACATAACAAGAGAACCCAGCTTAGTGTACTTTCATGTATATAAGGAGACAACAGAAAAGGTTTAGCAGGGACCTGATGAGCCTATTGGCATTAATGATTACTTGCCAAATTTTAAACAACTCTTGAACCATTCCTCACAAAGAGAATTAATTTTTTTAAGTTTAGCAAAGTGTAAGACATGACTCACAAACTGAGTTTGGGAGGTGGGTTATGACACTTCCAGTTAAACAGAATGACTCTTCATGTAAACAATTCTGTGTATGATATCAAATAAATGTTTAAAGCTTAATGGCATCCCACATAGAGTTAGTCCAAGTACTGCTGTTACACAATTGTAATACTTTAAAGTGCAAGAATCTGATAAAATATGCAGTATTAGGATGCTTTCAAAATCCCTATTATTTCATAATAATTAATCTGTTTTGTATACTTTCCCCATTTGCAATTTTCCTGGGGATGGAGTGCTTCTATGAGAGTATATCTTTATGCTATAAGGCTGAACTGCTTCTCAAATATTTAAAAATGTTTTTCCTCTTCTCACAACAAAATTGGTACCACAAATGAAAGCAGTGATAATTACAATCTTAAATATGTACACAGCTCTCAGCAAAAACAGTCCCATAAGTATATCTCCACTGATCTCTGGGTGCCATGTTGACATTAAAGCTACACAGACATCATCATATTACGTAAAAATGTATATAAACATCTGCCTAAACTAAAGAGCCCATCAGTCCATCAGGATCACATTGGGTAAGCCACCACATGCTTTCTCCCGTATTGTCAGTTTTTTTAGAAAAAAATGATTTATTGCTTAAATTTCCAGATAAAACATCTGCTTTCTATGTGATCTGACTAAAAAAAGTGTGAGATTTCTGTTAAAGTAGAAAAAAGTAAATATTTTAATTTAAATTAACATGCAGAATAAGAATAGAATTTATAGTAGTTGTGGCTGCTGTTTTATATGTAGTTGGAAAGGAGCTGTCTGTAAGGGTTAGTGATACAACCAATTATAATTATGAGAATAAAATATTATTTTACGCAATGGAAATAATGGAAATAATTATGACCATATAGAATAAGACTTTTTCTTTTATATTAAAGAAATAATTTTCAATAAAAATACAATGCAAGAGTATATACCACAGAATGAACAGGAAGGCATCACCAACACATTAATTTTTATTTTAGGCAAATAAATAATAAATACACATATAAATTTGAAAATAAAAGTACTGCTTGTATGTTTATATTAATTTTCTTTAATATTTAACCCAACACTTTCTAAAAAACGTGTATGAAGTGCTATTATTCCATCAAATGTGTATATATCTATGTGCTGTATATTTTATACACACATACAATACATGCACATGTGCACACACAAACACAAGCACTATAAATATATATTGCTCAAAAAAATTAAAGGAACACTTTTTAATCAGAGTATAGCATCAAGGGATACTTATCTGGTCAGTTAAGTGGCAGAGGGGGTTGTTAATCAGTTTACGCTGTTGTGCTATTAATGAAATTAACAACAGGTGCACTAGTGGGGCAACAATGAGACAACCCCCAAAACAGAAATGGTTTAACAGGTGGAGGCTACTGAAATTTTTCCCTCCTTATATTTTCTGACTGATTTTTTCACTAGTTTTGCATTTAGCTACGGTCAGTGTCACATGAGGCGATACCTGCACCCTACAGAGGATGCACAGATTTTCCAAATTCTCCAGGATGGCACATCAATTACCAGACGGTATCTGCTCCTTTGGGAAAGCGGAACAAGATGAGCACTGCCACAGCCTACAAATGACCTCCAGCAGGCCACTGATGTGAATGTCTCTGACCAAA
Source organism: Polypterus senegalus (assembly GCF_016835505.1). Lineage (NCBI taxonomy): Eukaryota > Metazoa > Chordata > Cladistia > Polypteriformes > Polypteridae > Polypterus > Polypterus senegalus. The sequence goes on from NW_024378432.1 coordinate 4,283, forward strand.
CAATCAGAAATAGACTTAATAAAGGGTGCCTGAAGGCCCAATATCCTCTAGTTTGCCCTGTGCTCACTGTCCGGCACCATGGAGCTCAATTGGTGTTTGCCATAGAATATCAAATTGGCAGGTCCACAACTGGCTCCCTGTGCTTTTCACAGATGAGCAGGTTCACCCTGAGCACATGTGACAGATGTAAAAGGATCTGGAGAAGCTGTGGAGAATGTTATGCTGCCTTTAACATCATTCAGCATGATTGATTTGGTGGTGGGTCAGTGATGGTATGGAGAGGAATAAAAATGAAGAAATGCATAGACCTTGTGGACACTTTTTCTCTAGTGTCGTTTCTCGTGACTGAAAACAGAGAGATATAATTAAAGTTAGTAAAAAATATTTTATTGATACACACCAGGCAAAGGTAAGAATGACAGAGAAGCACAGTCCTAGGACACCTGCCCTTCATCTGCCCCGAAGTCGGTGTCCTTAATCTTTATAGAGCAAAGCTTTGTCTTATGACTTTAGTTGCACAAGAATTTTGAGACATTACATCTTTACAACAATTTGCTTGGATCCAACATTTTAAAGTTCATCAGTTATTTTTAAAGTTCATCAGTTGGTCACTTGTGTTTTGTCTGTAAAGAAAAAACAGGAAGTTGCACTTCACTACATTTTGCTTAACGCACTTCAGTTCTGATCATTAATTCAATTTTCCAATCTCATACTTCGTATCTGTATTTTCTATTCCCTCCACCCTTTTGATCAAACTGAGTATTTACCTGAATAGGTGTTTAGACCAAAGAAATAGAGAAGGAGGTAGAGGGTGGAGAAGAAGGAAGAGAGGGATGGGTATGACCTGTAGAAATTTGCAGCATACGCTCTTCATGTAATAGATAAGCTTTAGCAGAGAGTAATTGAAATATTTAGAAACAAAATCGACTTGCAGTGAAGCAGTTTGTCCTTTGTGGAAAATCAGGGTCACTTTGCTTTGTGAGCAGGAAAAACGGATACAGTCAGGATCAGCAGGAGGGTGCCATTTTTGCAATGGGAAGTGTGAATCCATGCGGGCCGTCCTTCAACCTTGACAGCGTGAGGGTGTGGATAGAAGAACTTGAACGGTCCTCTCCACCTGGGCTGATCCAATGTTTTCTCGGGTGTCTCGGACCAGAATCCAGTTACCCAAGGGAATGGCGAGTCTTCAGATGGAGAGCTGTTTCTTCAGGCCTGATTAACCTGCTCGTGGACTTCCTGCAGGGCGCTCGGAGACCTGTAAGACTAGAGAAGATCATTGTCCACGGTATGCAGATTCACATTTCCTATAACCATGCCAACGGGTATGGGTCGTCCGGTCAGAATTTCAAACAGCGATAGTCCCAATTGCCGATGTGTCTGCCCCTCAATCCCATTAAAGCCGAGGGTAAAGCATCTGGCCAGGATAAGTGGTTTGTTCACAAATTTTTGCAAGCTTAGCTTTTAGGGTGCCATTGCATCGTTCCACAATACCCCCACTTTGCGGATGGTATTTACAGTAGTGATGCACATTGATTTGTAGCCAGGTAGTCAATTCATTTATAATGGAATTCACAAAGTGAGTACCATGATCTGTCTGTAACTTTTGCGGGATGCCTCATCTTGGAATAATTTCTTTAGTTAGTGCTTTAGCAACGTTTTAGCATCATTGTGTTTAGAAGGAAAGCTTCTACCCATCGGAGAACACTCGACAATCACTAAGGCAATATCGGTAACCTCTAGACGGTGTTAGCTCAATGAAATCCATTTGGAGGTGCTCAACGGTCCCATTGGGTATGGAATGCTGCAGGACTTACCTGTGTGCCTTTTCACATTAAACCTTTGACACAAGGCACATTGCTTACAGAATTGCTCTCGTGGTGGAGAAGCCTACAGCTTCCCAATGCTTTCGACATCTTGAACCATGGTGTCTCTTCCGGCATGGTCGAGGCCATGGGCTATTTTTGCCATTCCTGGAAAAGAAGCTTTTGGGAGAAAAGGTTTGTTAGTTTGCTGGTGAGTCAAACTCCATCAGAGAAGGACCCTTCTTTGGACCATTTTTCTTTTCGATGTCCGGCACTCTGTAGAAATAATTTGATTATCAGGGTCCTGGTCATTTCTCTGTTGAAATAAAGAAATTGGAGTGTTGCAGTATGCAGCCTTTTTTGCAAAATAATCTGCCAGTTCATTTCCTCTGCTGACAAATCCTGCTTTCCTGTGTGAGCCTGACATTTAACAATCGCTAGCTTTGATGGTTTAGTTATGGCGTCTAAAGGGATTCGATTAACTTTTGATGTTGGATGGGCTTGCAGTACTGGTCTTGAATCCCTCAATTTCCATAATGCCCCATGATCATGGCAGACTCAAAAACATATCTGGAATCTGTATAAATTGTTATGTTTTTCCTTCAGACAGCTGGCATGCTCAGTGAGCCATAATTCAGCTGCTTGTGCACTTAAACTTGATGTAATTGATTTGTTTCCAACAGGTGGTCCCTTGGACCACTTGCGTAACTTGAAGGTGCACGTTCTCCTAATGCAAAGAGCATCCATCCACAAAAATAATTTCTCCGGTTTCTAAAGGTGTTTCTTGTAGATCTACTTGTGGTTTCACTACTTCTGCATTTTTCTGACAATCATGCAGTTCACCATCGCTATTATTTGGGATGCGTGGCTGGATTTAGGTGGAGCATCTTTCAGTAGTAACATTTGACAAAGTACATACATTCTGATAGTGTATTGCCCTACCAGTAGTGAGATTGAGGGTCTTAGCTGTACTAAAATGGAATGTACGCGTGAGGCACCTTTACTGTTAGGGGCTCATGAGCACTATATCTGTACTGGCTAGCACAGCTTCTGTTGTGGCAGCCACAGCCCTAAGGCAAAGGCGGAAGTGCTGCAGCCACTGGATCCAATTTTTTCGAAAAATATGCTAATGGCCTTGTTTATCCCATGTAATTGTGTTAGAACTGCACTCATATATCCCCCTTTTGCATCCACGAACAAAGTGAAGAAGCGATTATAGTCAGTAAGCCCAAAGCCGGGGCCGAGGACAGTGTCGTTTTCAAGTCACAGAGAGCCTTCTCAGCCTGCTCGTCCATTGCACCCTGACCAGAAAGAAGAAGGCCAGGGTGTTTGCTAAATTTTTGTACAGCTGTCTCTTTCAGTGAAATTCAAAATCCATTGCCGGCAGTAACCTAAAATGCCCAATACAGACATGACCTGCTGTTTTGTGACAGGTCTAGGAAGGTTTTGAATAGTGTTAATCGCGATAAGCAGAGAGCTCTTGTTCCATTGTGATGTCATGACCAGATATTTTACAGTTGTTTGAATTAATTCAATTTAGCCTTGAAACTTTATGTCCATTGTCCCCCAGAAACAGTAGTAGTTTTTTAGTACTCCTGTGCACAATCTTCTTCTGGCTGCATAACATATCATCTACTACTGTATTAATACTACTACCTCGGTCTGGCCAGAACCCTTCTAAATTTTGAGCAAGCGCTTGTCCATACAACAAGGGGCTTCAGTATATCCCTGAGGCATGACAGTCCATGTCCAAGAGCGCTTTGGAAAGTAAAAGCAAACCAGAATTGCAGTCGGGGTGTACGGGATAGAGAAAAAGCATTGGCTAAATCATTTACTGAAAAATAACGAGAGGGAAGGATTGCAGAAAGAATAGTGGAAGGATTAGGTACAATAGGAGCTCTAGGAAAGATTGCAGCATTCACTTGTCGTAAGTCTTGAACAAAACGCCATGAACCGTCAGCCTTTTTACAGGTAAAATGGGAGAATTAACTGGAGAATATTTAATTGGAATAATCTCAGCGTTTCACAAGATCGGAATGTCGGCAGAGATGCCAGCCTCTGCTTCAGGAGACAGAGGATACTGGGCCGATGCGGGCTGGAAGGAGGATTTGGGTGGATCACCAGAGGCTCGCAATGGGCTATCCTTCCATAATCATTTTACCCTGAGACCACAAGAGTCAGGAATGCTGAGAGCCAAGAAGGGAAGTTGTTTGCAATGAAAAAGCAGAAAGGAAGCTTGCACATACGGTGCACTAAAAAATCAGTTTGAAGCACAACTTTAGTTATTAAATGATCTGAGGTATCCAAAACACCTGGAGCAACATGTAACCAGTCTGTTCTATTAAGACATTGTTGCCCAATGTACAGTGCTCGATTTAGCTAAAGAAATATGAGGTACTGACCCACCAAGATAAAAAATATTCTTTGAATATGTAAGTTCTACAAATGCAGCAGCTTTTGTGGGGGAAATGAAAATGCAGGGGATGTGAAGGGTTTCGGGCAGGTGCCTGATGAAAGAAAGATTCTAGCCAAGGGGTGTCTACTTCTATAGGAAATATTGGGCAGTGCAATAGGGTGTCAGGGGCTTGGAGATTGGGAAACAAGCAGGAGAAATGAGTGAAGGGCTTTAAGAAGGATGGTGTGTGGAAACATTTCATTGAAATGGAGATTGAAAGTTTTGTCATGAGATCCCTTCCTAAGAGGTTAACTGGACAGAGCTGATTTAAAAGAAATCGGTGTGTTAAAGTGGAATCACTGGAATGCAGCTGAACTTGAAGAATCTCCTAAGGCAGGGACCGCCTTCAGCGAAAGGGTTGAGCGCGTGGCTCCAGTGTCCACGAGGAAAACAGTTTCAGTGCATTCCAACCATCAAATCAATAATGGATCAGTCTCTGAATTATGGGTGAGCAAAGGTAGTTGAAGAGAAGGGATGGGGATCCCTGCGGATTCCTATGTCCATGAAACATCAAATTGTTCAGGTGGTGGAGGGGTGGGCATTGTGAGGCAATTGTGAAGGTCCATTTCACCACACCGTAACAAACATCTGGTGTAGCGTTTGGATCTGGAGGAGGCAGCTGAGTGGATGATCCACTTGGATTAGGTAACATATATCCGCTACCTCGTCCCCGTCCACCTGTCCCGGAAAAATCCTCCACGTCCACGACTTCTGCGGGAGTGGCCCCACCAGTGTAATAGTTCATTTGTGCTGCAATCAAGCTTTGTCTGGGTGTCTGACTCTTTCTGCTTGCTCTGTCGTTCAGCATGCGCTGCGTGACGTTTTACTTCCTCAAGCGGCAGCCTCTCATCTAATACAGGATACCTTGTTTTGAATGTCGCTTCTAAGTCGGAAACAAAAGAGAACTGCAGTTTTAGTTCGGTTGTCTGGATTTTCAAGGCGGAGTGTGTTGCCATAACTCTTAAATTCAGTGTGCCCATTCATCTACTGTCTCATCTTTTTCTGTTTGGCAGCGAGATAAGAGACTAGTCTCTGCCTTTCTTACTTGTCCTTAATATCATTTAACATGTTCCCATTGCGTAATAAAGGGACCTTCATCCGGCCCGAGCAGCTCTCGTTCCACTCACGGGTTTCCGTTATGCTGTCCATGATTGACAGTGGCCCATGTGGTGAAGCTTTCTCCACAGCACCTGAATCCATTCTGTGGCATTGGCTTATACATATCATACAGCTGCTGTATTGTTCTATGAATTTTTAACACACCGATGACTTTGGGATCAGGCGATTGGACTACAAGTCCTTCAGCTCTTGAATGTCCCAGTTACGGTGTATCATTACAGTAGTGGGGTTTATTAGCTCCTGCAGGTTGCATTGAATCATGTCAGGGGTTCTGGGATCTCAATCAGGGGACATTCGAATAAGGGGCCTGTGGGTTTGGGGGACTTTAAGGGGGATTGAAAGGTGGTGTTTTGATTAGGGGGCTGAAGGAATAGGGTTTGACTTCTAATGCGTTGTGAAATGGAGGTTCTAGGTTGTGAAACCCACCCGCCACCCATTACGTTACTTTGTCATCCCCGGATCAGTTGTAATTAAACCAGACCCCAAGGGATCATCTTTTTAATTCTGGTCGTGGAGGCTGGAGGTGGGGAGAAGGTGGGGGTTGTGGATGTGGATGGTGTAGGAAGGTGGAGGACAAGTGTGGGATATAACGGGTCTTTTTCCTTCTAGTTCTAACTTTCTGCAGCCATAATTCATTTCTGTACTGCCTTTAAATTACAATCTTTAATAACCAACTCCCATCTGTCATACATAACACAGACCTCTATTACAACATCCTCGTACATTTCTACATACAACATCCTTGTGCATTTCCACATAATATTTTTCTAATTTCCTGAATTTCACTTGCGTCTCCTGTCCTTTCTAGCCTCCGCTCTGCCTATTCCACTTTTTACATGCTTTCTTAAAATCTAAACCTGTCTTTTTCTCGATTAACTTTCTTGGGGACTCATCATTTTTTTTAGACGTCTGGTGATCCTCCGAAAACAGTCCTTCTAACATTAATAATTTTGATCCCTCCTTATTTTGTTTAACAGGTTTGCTGCCATGTGTCCCCATCACTAATTTCCTGCTTCCTTCTCTCACACTTAATTTCTTTTCTTATGTGCTAAGGGAGCAATTATTTTATTAGTCACGTACTTTTAATTTCTTTCCCCTACTTTAACCATTTAAACTGTTAACATTTATATCTTAACTTCAGCCTTGCTCTCGACTGAATCTTTTAGGCTCTCTTTAAGGTTGTGCCACGCACCTAGTCCTAAAACCTGATTCCCTTCTATAATTTTCAGCAGGCACCACTTTCTTTTCTTTCCCTAACAGTCAGTGACTTCTGGTTAAAGTAATTTTATACCTACTCTAACTCCCAGTTAGAGTAATTTTATACTTTCAGTCACTTCCAGTTTCAAGGGCAATACCAGCAAACCTGTTCGTCTTCCCTTATATCCGGGAATCCCCCCGATGTACCCTTACCCAGCCTGGGTGTTAATTAGCTCTGTCAGAAATCCTTCTCAGTCACCGTGGTTGAACCAGGAGGAGACCGGGACTCCCTCACGAGAAGCCATCTCAGGACAGGGCAGTCCTAACTCTCGGAGCTGCTTACACTGCTGCGGAGCACTCAGTGCGCAGTCTGCTTCAAGAAGACAGATCGCTGAGGTCTTCCGCTCAAGAGGTCAGCCGGCCGTCTCCTGCCCCATGTATGGGCGCCAGAAAACTGTGGACACTTTTTTCTCTAGTGTCGTTTCTCGTGACTGAAGACAGAGAATATAATTAAAGTTAGTAAAAAATATTTTATTGATACACACCAGGCAAGGTAAGAATGACAGAGAAGCACAGTCCTAGGACTCCTGCCCTTCATCTGCCCGAGAATCGATTGTCCTAAATCTTTTATAGAGCAAAGCTTTGTCTTATGACTTTAGTTGCACAAGAATTTTGAGACATTACATCTTTACAACAATTTGCTTGGATCAACATTTTAAAGTTCATCAGTTATTTTTAAAGTTCATCAGTTGGTCACTTGTGTTTTGTCTGTAAAGAAAAACAGGAAGTTGCACTGCACTACACATTTTGCTTAGACGCACTTCAGTTCTGATCATTAATTCAATTTTCCATACTTGGTATCTGTATTTTCTATTTCACAACCTCTACAGTCTAGACAATGGCATCTTGACTGCCATTAGGTATCAGGATGAAATCCTTGGACCTACTGTCAGACCCTATGCTGGTGCAGTGAGTCCTAGATTTCTCCTGTTCTCCTATGCAGGCAGTTCCTGGAGGATGAAGGAATTGATACCATTGACTGGCCCCCACACTTGCCTGACCTAAATCCAATGAACACCTCTGGACATTATGTTTGGTCCCTTTGTTGCACCTCAGACTGTCCAGGATCTCAGTGATGCCCTGGTCCAGATCTAGGAGGAGATACCCCAGGACACCATCGTCATCTCATTAGGGCATGCTGCTCAGCATGCATATACACGTGGGGCCATGCAAACTAGGTACAATCTTGAGTTTG
>NW_024378433.1:0-8280 GCF_016835505.1 Polypterus senegalus
CGGATGACTTTAAGAGATGCACACTTCCGGGTTGTTTTCTAACCTCTGCTTCCCCATTGATGACATCATACTCCCATACTCCACCATGATTCTCCCAGTATCCCACAGTTTAATTTCCGGTCCTGTATTAAAAACTGTCCGTCCTTCCTCCCATCAATGATTATGAGTTTTTGTACAATGAAAGACGATTTTTGTTACAGTATATGGGGCTAACAACCCCAAACCTTTACATGATTCTTGTCTTTATATTACTATATATATATATATAAAATAAATTATATATATATAATCACTTAAATTATTATACACCTTAGATATTCCAGAACAAAGCTCATCTACTATATTGTGCTTCTTTGCATTAGGGAACATTATGTGGTGTTATTAGAGTGATGTTTTTTTTTTCAAAAATTTCACCTTTAACACTAAAATAAAATGTATATTTCTGGCAGTTGAGGTTAGTGGGATGGCACAAAATATAATGTTTAAAACTGTGGGGGTTAAAGAAATAAAGAAATAAATTCCTCTTTTTCTCTTGTCCCTCCCAATCCCAAAGCCTTTATGAATTCTGTTAAAAACTAAATTTCATATCATTATTATGTTAGCCATTTTAAAATGATGGCAGTGATTTCTGGCCACATTGCCAGTGAAGTTTGATATATTCCCAAGTGAAAGTTTTTCCAATGCTGTTAGTCACCAATACATCATTTAAATGAAACACGGTTGAATTATTGAATATATGTACTGTATCAGTTCATGAGTATTATGATGGTGCTTGTTGATAAACTAGATGTTAATTTAACTTAGAGGAAAAAATGAATAGCTTAGATCAGGGTTTTTCAACCAGTGTGCAGCGGTACAATGTTGCACCATGAGAGCTACCCAGGTGTGCTGTGGAAATAATGTGGTGCACTGGGGTCTGAACCTGAGAGGGACAAGCTCCACAGGTGGCTGAGACCTGTCTGAGATGACTAGGACTACCGAGAGGAACTGGCATAAAAGCAGCTCCACATTCACCATGTTGCAGACACGCACTTTTGAGCCTCACAGCACTGGTGGATAGTTGACATACAAGTTACCTTTAAGGCAGGGAGGGACAGACAAAGGGGATAAACAGTTTGGAGATGCCAACCAACTGCTCAATAAGTCAAGTGTCTGTGTCGGAGCTGCTTTTTGCCTCACTTCTCCGGTAGTCCCACCCCTTTGGACAATTGAGCACATATATGAGATATAATTGTGTTTGTGGTTAGTAAGGTAGTGGTGTACCTTGGGAAGTTTTTGGTTACAAAAACCGCACCAACAAAGAAAAAAGGTTGGGAAACACTGCTTTAGGTATCTAGAATGACCTCTGATAGATATGGTAGGTTTCTGGTAGGAGATTTCACACCTTCTGTTGCTAATAATGTATTGAGAAAACGGTGATCACTTTGGAGACAACATATTCAAAATTCTTCCTTGCTTATCTGACAAATACACAAAATGCTGGTCCTTGATCACCAAGTATTACTAGTCAAAGGAGGGCCTTACATGAAAAAACTGGATTGAGCCGTTCTTATGGTATTACATTAGTGCTGTGTTATGTACTCTTCTACTTGTTAAAATTACTGGGTACATCAGATGATTGAAGTATAGCACAGGATAATTTTATGAAGAAATAATAAATGTTTAGGTAGCAATGAACCTTTTAAACATTTAAAGTAACACACTTTAGATGTAAGAGTGGAATTTATTAGAGTTATGTAAGATGTTGTGACTAAAGACTCAGAGATGTTTTTTTGTCAGGCATGCTGCATATTTTATTGTTATTTATTTCTTACATACAACCCTAAAGGCTATTGTTTAAAAATACACACAATAAAATGAAGAAAGTTCAGCATTCACTTGATTTACTGTAAGTAATGCAAGTTATAAGAAACGCTCTAATCCATTGCATTGCCCCTAATCAGTGGTGTTTTAAAATATGTCTTTAGAAATAATGCATCAAACTTTACTGTGAACATATCTTGATGAAAAGTTAATTTAATAACGACTGGTGATACTCAAAATTCAGACTTAGCAAACTTAAACAACATAAGTTTAGACAAAATTCTTCTATTGAAATTAAAAAAAAAAAAAAAAAGGAGCTCATGCGGAAATCCTGCATAATGAGAAACAACACAGAGGAAGAACTCTTTACCTTTCCCTTGACTTGTAAACTAAGGAATTAAGTTTATTTCTAATATCTTTACTATTTCCGTATTTGCCAATCATTAAGATATCTATGTTTCCTTATTTAATTTGATAAATGTTTCTCCTCATCCAATTGGAAATACTGCTAAGACATTGGATCAGAGAACCACGAGTGTCAAGGTCATCAGACACTATAGATAAATAAGACTGTGTGTCATCTGCATAGCTGTAGTAGCTCACCTTGTGCTTTGAGATAATCTGAACTAATGGCAGCATGGAGACTGAATAAGAAACTGATCCAGAATAGACTAATGTGGTATACCAAATTCAATATCATGGGTCTCCAAAGTATAATCACCACAACTACCTGCTGAGTGATACTGAGAGGTTCTGATGAAGGAAAATATGAGGTAAGAGGAATCCTGGAAGAGATCATTGACAGAACTCAAAACAGGAAGCCAGTAGGGAGTGACAGTGAAGCAGTTCATAAACATATGAAGGAATGTTTCAGGAACAAAGTGACAAAGATGGTCAGCTGATAAACACATACCTGGGGAAAGATACAAGCAATAGACAAAATTAAACTGAGTATTCTGATGATTGGAGTTCCTGAAAGACAAAGTGATAGTCTCTAACTCTCTTTCTTTCTTTCCTAGGTCACGAAGCGGAAGCGGAAGTACAAGCACACAATGGCCGATAGTGAGACGAATCGTGTTGCCGTCATCGTCGAAGAACTCCAGGCACTCGACAAGCAGATCCAGAAACTCCTGTCCAGAAGAAGGTACCTCTTAGGTTTGAAGGCTCGGCTGCAGGATAAACCATCCTCGACATCTGATGTCGACGCAACATTAACCCCACCTCGTGCCGCCTAATTTCAAGGACAAGTAAGCTTCACCCCCACGCCTCGAAGGAGCGACGACGACGCCGATGAAGGCCTTGGCGTATTTCAGACATGCAGGCGGGGGTTCAAGGCTAGAACACCTCCATCGGCACAGACGAGCATCCCAGTCCAGAACCGGTTCGACCCTCTCCGCGTCCCCAGTTTGCCTTCAACCCCGGGTGATATAATCGTGGTAGGTGATTCGATAGTACGAAACCTTAATATCACATGCCCTAATCAAAAATCTTTTGTTTCTTGTTTTCCCGGTGCTTGAGTCCGAAGCGTGATGAGGACGGGCACCGACCATCTTCGAAACACAAGAGGGCAGTTGGATCCATCATTTTACACGCCGCGTAAATGACATAAGGCACCGATAGTCTGAGATTCTCAAGGCCGACTTCGCAGCACTAATTAAAGACACGAAGGAGAGGACCCCATCGGCAAAAATTTTCATCTCGGGTCCACTACCTCTCGTCAGACGATCAAATGAATACTATAGTCTTCTGCTGGGATTAAACAACTGGCTGAGAGGCTTCTGCGAGACTCAAGACATCGGGTTCATCGATAATTGGGACCTTTTTTGGGAAAGACCGCGTTTCTTCAAGCGGGATGGCTTGCACCCAAATAGATTCGGCACCCGGGTCCTCTCCGAAAACATCGCTAAGGTAATTGGTCTATATTGACTGTCTGTTTCTACTTTAAACTCCCTCTGTAATACTACTGCTTTGCTAGGACATAATGGCTTAATAAAGTCTTCTGTAAAAGTGCACAGCATTAATACTTTAATAACCAGTCTTAATGCACATAAAACGTCTAGGCAGTGCGGCATAAACACCAATAATTTAGTTGCAATTACTACTTTAGATCAACAATGCATTAAAACTATAAAAACAGATTGTAGATTACATAAAAAATACACTCAGAGCGGCACAAGCAAAAATAATTTAGTTTCTGTTCCAATAACTAATAATGCATAGAATTCAGCTCTGCCCCGAATCATTAAATATGGCGCTATTAAATGTTAGAGCTTTAACTAACAAGTCGTTTTTTATCAATGATCTTATTAGTGATAGAAACATTGATTTTATTGCACTAAATGAAACGTGGCTCAGTTCAGACGGCGCAGCTGTTTTAATTGAATCTGCGCCTCCGGATTACAGTTTTACTCGTGCAGACCGCCAGGGAAAAAGGGGGGGCGGATTGGCAAACATTTACTCGAGCCAGTTAAAATGTAAAGATGTTAGTTTTGGTAAATTTAAGTCCTTTGAGTATCTCGCCGTTGTTATTCATGGAGTTTCTCACGTTCTCGTTTTATCCGTGTATAGACCTCCTAAATTTAACGCGTCTTTCATTGAGGAATTCTCAGACTTAATGTCAATTTTAATTACAATTATGACACACTCTTAATTGTGGCGACTTTAACTTTCATATCGATAATCAGTGTGACCTAAAAGTAAAGGAATTTATGAACCTCCTGGACTCTTTTGATTTGAGACAGCTCGTTAATCAGCCTACACATAAAGCAGGTCATATGTTAGACTTAATTATCACCAAAGGACTAACAGTTGATGTGAAGCAGATCGTTGATATTGGTCTATCAGACCATTTCTTCTACTATTTAATATAGAAATAATGATAGAAAACATTCATGAGAAGCATATTGTTAAAAACGCTTCTTTGACTCCTCAGCAGCTTTAAAACTTACAAACATTCTAAGCAATCAGTCCGTTTATAGTGCCAGCTATAATAGCGAGGATAATGTAAATAGTAAAGTGGAAAACTTTAATTCTAAAGTAAGAGCTGCTGTTGACATAGTTGCACCTGAAAAGACAGTTAAAAATCTTCTAGCATTGTTATACCATGGAAGACCCAAAGAGTGTCTGATTTAAAAGAACATGTGTAGAGCTGAGCGTAAATGGAGGAAAACTAAACTAACTATCCATTATGAGATATTGAAGGTTAAAATAACAGAATACAATAACACAGTCCGTCTTGAGAGGCTGCTATTTCTCTAGAATTATAAATAACAATGCCAGTAATCCCAGAGTCTTATTTTCTACAATTGATCGTCTGTTAAACCCAGGTAACACAAAGGAATGCCCCCATAATACTTCCAGTGAAACCTGTGAGAACATCGCTGTATTTTTCAATCAAAAAATGTAATGATATTAGAAATAACATAGTATATCTCCCCAACACTGGAACCTCCTAAGCCCCAGTACTCCGTTATAAACAAATTACTGTAAATTCTTTCACCAGGATAGATTTACCTGATTTACATAGAATAATCTCTCAACTGAGACCCTCCACCTGCGTCCTTGACCCAATACCAACAAGGTTTTTCAAAGAAGTATCAGGCGTGCTTATTGATAATATTCTTGAAATAGTAAATTCGTCATTAGATACGGGGGTTTTCCCAGACTGTCTTAAGACTGCTGTAGTTAAACCCCTGCTCAAGAAAAATAATCTTGACCCCTCTGCTTTGAAAATTTTAGACCCATCTCTAACCTGCCCTTCTTAAGTAAAATTCAGTAATTATGCACTTAAATGACCACCTAATAAACATGCTATTCTTGATAAATTTCAGTCAGGTTTTAGAACAAATCACAGTACAGAAACTGCACTCGTTAAAGTAGTAAATGACTTGCACGTAAATGCAGACAGAGGCCATTTATCTGTTCTCATCCTCTTAGATCTGAGTGCTGCATTTGACACCATTGATCACAATATTCTTAGAAATCGCCTTAGTCAATGGGTGGGCCTCTCTGGCAGTGTCTTAAATTGGTTTGAATCCTACCTGGCAGGGAGAAAATTCTTTGTTAGTTGTGGTAATCACAACTCAAAGACACATGATATTCTATATGGTGTTCCACAAGGCTCTATCCTGGGTCCGCTGCTCTTCTCAATCTACATGCTTCCGTTAGGTCAGATTATCTCAGGTTACAACGTGAGCTACCACAGCTATGCTGATGACACACAGCTGTACTTATCAATAGCACCTGATGACTCTGACTCTTTCGATACACTAACACAATGTCTTACTGGTATTTCTGAATGGATGAATAGTAATTTTCTCAAGTTAAATAAAGAGAAAACTGAAATTTATTGATTGGCAAAAACGGATTCAGTGAGGTTATCAGAAATAAACTTGACGCATTAGGATTAGAAGTTAAGACGGAAGTAAAAAACTTAGGGGTAACCGTTGACTGTAATCTGAATTTTAAATCACATATTCATCAGACCACTAGGACAGCATTTTTTCACTTAAGAAATATAGCAAAAGTTAGACCTCTTATATCATTGAAAGATGCTGAGAAATTAATTCACGCTTTTGTTTTCAGTCGACTAGATTACTGTAACGCACTCCTCTCAGGACTACCCAAAAAGACATAAATCATTTGCAACGAGTGCAGAATGCAGCTGCTAGAATCCTAACTAGGAAAAGAAAATCCAAACCATTTCTCCAGTTTTGATGTCACTACACTGGTTACCTGTGTCATTCAGAATTGACTTTAAAATTCTGCTTATGGTTTATAAAGCCTTAAATAATCTCGCTCCATCTTATATATCGGAATGTCTGACACCTTATATTCCAAATCGTAACCTTAGATCTTCAAATGAGTGTCTCCTTAGAATTCCAAAAGCTAAACTTAAAAGAAGTGGTGAGGCGGCCTTCTGCTGCTATGCACCTAAAATCTGGAATAGCCTGCCAATAGGAATTCGCCAGGCTAATACAGTAGAGCACTTTAAAACACTGCTGAAAACACATTACTTTAACATGGCCTTTTATAACTTCACTTTAACTTAATCCTGATACTCTGTATGTTCAATTCATCATAATAACTATTCATGGTGGCTCTAAAATCCGTACTGACCCCTACTCTCTCTTCTGTTTCTTTTTCCGGTTTCTCTGTGGTGGCCTGCGCCACCACCAACCCACTCAAAGCACCATGATGCCCAACATTGATGGACTAAAAGCCAGAAGTCCATGTGATCATCATCATCATCATCAAATCCTTCCGTGAAAACCATAAATACAAAGAGGACTGTTTCATTTATGTTAGGTAGATTGCCCAGAGGGGACTGGGCGGTCTCATGGTCTGGAATCCCTACAGATTTTATTTTTTTTCCAGCCGTCTGGAGTTTTTTTTTTTCTGTCCACCCTGGCCATTGACCTTACTCTTATTCTATGTTAATTAATGTTGACTTATTTTATTTTCTTACTGTGTCTCTTATTTTTCTATTCTTCATTATGTAAAGCACTTTGAACTACATTTTTCTGTATGAAAATGTGCTATATAAATAAATGTTGTTGTTGTTGTTGTTGTAGTCTTAAAGATGGTGTTCAATAACATTACAACAAAGGATGGGAGATCACGTTGCCACACTAATAGACTGAATAACAGTTTCTACCCTGTCGCTTTTAGGGCACTGAATGCCACCTAATCACCTCCAATGCAGCAGTGCAATAGATGACATCTTGTGCAATACAGTAGTGTTCATGTGCAATTAAAGTCTTATGTTGAATGTTTATGTTCTACTTTATTTCTTCTTATCCTTTTTTTAATTATATTTTATTTATATTTTGACACCGCTGAGATTGCACCTAATTTTGTTGTATTTGTTACAATGACAATAAATATACTGATTCTGATTCTGTTTCACACATAATACAAGTGGGTTTGTAGGAAGCTTTGCATAGTGTAAGAAATAAACTGGATGAGAAGGAAGAGGAAAATAAAAGCAATAAAACTTATGTCTTAATATGACCTCAATTAGAGACAAAAGATTAAAAAGAGGGGGAGAACGGAGAACCTGGACCCGGTGTGCGATGTCTGAGTCATCAAAGATAATTCCCCAAAAATCTTAAAGCCTAAAACAGCCAAATGTGGAAAAGAACAAGACTGTCCACCAATGCAGAAAACTTCATTATGAAAAATGGAAGTAAATGGAGTGCCAAATGGAAGTGAAATCTAAAACCTTTTCTACTTGACACTAGGACTTTAAAGCATAAGGAATAAAAGGATCTAATTTAGGCAGACAGGGCTTTAGCTATAAAGAGGTGACTGGTAGAGTGTGTAAAGGGTGAAGACAGCAAGCCTTGTTCAGTAAAAATCCAAAATGGAGGATAGGGAGGAATATCAAGTGAGATCCAGGTAGACCTGAGGGTATAAGACCAATGGTGAAGATTCAAGCCAGGAAGAGAAACTCTACCATCAGATCAACCTCAGATT
>NW_024378434.1:0-4300 GCF_016835505.1 Polypterus senegalus
TATTAAAAGGCTTGTTTGGCAGCCTATATATAATTTGTGAATTATAAAATTACTGTTTACATTTCCATCTATTTTATTTTACAGTTTAATTGCCATTTTCATGTTAACGAGTTGTCAGTCAGACATTTTCCTCAACTCTCCTTGCTCATACGCATCCTGGGAATGAGACCTGTTGCTTTCATATCATCTGACACCAGGTCAACTGTGTTTTGTTCATGTCTCTTTGGGCTTCCTCCTTCCACAGCCATGTTGGTTCACCTCTTCATACAACCATGCTCTGCCATTCCTCCACATACCCCAGCCACCTTTATCTGAATCTCCTCAATACAACACCAGTTGCCTACATACCAAATCTTTCTCTTTAACTAAGCATTGGTCCTCCTGTCAGTCTTGATATTCCATACATCTAAAAGATGTAACTTATCTATCTTCTTTCCAGCTTGGCATCATATTCTGCCTTCATCAACCACATAAGAACAAACAAGAGAACGCCATTTTGGGACATCAAGCCTGTTATTTAGGTAATAGCAAAGCTGTCCCAATTTCTCATCCAGAATCCTCTTTCAGAAACACATCTCACTCCCAAATACCATACTATTCCTCAACTGTGAAGAGTAGTACTATCATTAGCTTTCATAATCTTTTCCTTTTCTCTTTTCCACCAACCCTCTCCCTCCATCCCTGTTTGTTATAAAAGGTGACAAAGTATGTTGGCATCAGGAAGAACCTCTCGACTACTTGACAGACAAATTAGATAAATCATTAATTGTCATTTTAAGGTCAAGTACAAGTAAGGTTAAGCATTTTGCTTGGCTGAGCTACAGTTTTCAGTTATGGTCAGAATTTTCCTTTTCAGAAGTTGATATAGTTAAGAGGATAGGATAATTTTTATTTTCTGCTTCATGAAGTGTCCTTGGTCATGCATATGCACCTGGAGATCACTTTCAGGGCTTAAGGTAAGGCGATACCACTCCAAACTGAGAGAGAGTGCTGTCTCAAACTGTTCCTTCTTTTCCATCTGTAGTACCGAGAACTGTCCCAGCAATGGCAACTGACACTGCCCGCAAAGACCTGAGAAGGTTCCACCCTTTCCTATTGGGATGGAATAAAAGGGGTGATGCCCAGAGTGTTTCAGCCTGACTAAAGACGTAGAAGCAGAAGGACCTCCCAACCTGCCTGATGCCAACACTTATTCTTTTATAAAGTGTTTCTTGCTGTTGTTTAGAGACTGGGCTGGTTGACTTTTTCTTTTGTTTGCAAACAACAATACTTTTTGTTTTATTGACATTAAACAAGGTTGTCCATTTGGCTCCCCCATGTTTATTGTGGACTCCACGACTATTATTGGCCATGACATCTTAATTTATTTTTGACAACACTGAACCTTTTTCCATTTTTCTTTTTATGCAATATTCTTGAAACTACTCCAATTTGAAGCAAAGCTTAGTGCTTCAATTGTACATATACAAACAGCCAATTGTTCTGTTTAACAATAAGAATTTATTACTGTAGATTGAAGGGAAGGCAATAGTTGTCAATTGAAATATTAATTTGCTTTATATATTTGGTGCAAGTTAAAACGAATTGCAGAATGTTTAATAAATTATCTACCGATAGTTCTTTTTTATTAAAGGCATTGAGCTAATAGCAGGTGTTGAGACGCAAGATAAATTTGCATAACAGAATCAAAAAAACTGCTCCCTTTTAAACTCTTATAAGTCAACAGAAATTTAAGAGTAGCAGCTTCATGAACTTAAACTAGTTATAATCAGTGTTAGTCATAATGCCAAGCAAATTCAGTCCACCTGTGTAAAGCAAATTGTTACTTAATTGTCTGCACTTGCCCACATTCTACTGAAGTACCTCGGGGACAGAGGTTCTCCCATGTTTGTTCTTGTAATAGACTAAAATATAGTGGCAAAGCTGAAGGTGAGATTAAAAATCCAAGTAAATCATTGCCTTGATTCATTTTTAATGGCTTTATATCTTTAGAAATTCAGCCTACTGAATCTTTTGCCACAAGAATTTCCTTTTAACTTTCATCTAAACTGTCCTATTGCTTTTTGTTCAACCCATGCATATTGAGCATATTTGAACACATATTCAAAGAAACTTGGCATTCCTATTACCTTAAAATCACTTCACTTTCCTTTTCTACTGCAGTTTGACTTTACATGGAACCACTAATACCTTAGTAGCAGCTTTTTCTGTTCCTAAACATTACTTTTGAACTTGAATGATAGTTTCTATGATCTGAAGCACACTCAGGCCTCATCTTTGTGAATGTATATGGCCTAATTCCTGCTAGATCTGATTCCATAGCACATGTTCTGTGGTCTTTAATTGGCATTCCAGTCACTGTAGTTATCTTCATAGACTTTTGGTCTCATTTGCGAGCAGTATCAAATCCTCTGAACATTTTTAAAGTATTCCTACAGTTCAGTATGGCTCCAAATCTTTAATATGTTCACAAAGTCTTCATCATCCTGATTACTACGCTTTGGAATTAAAATCATCTATTTAGATCACTCCAAAATAAATTAGGGATTATTCATTTTATTCTTACTGTTTGTGTGTTAAAATTTTCAAGCTAAGCCATAACTATGCAAGTTTAAAGTAAATCAAAATATCTACAAATGCTGGAAATATTATTAAAGAGACTCAGTATCCAGAGGTAGAGGGGTACTGGTGTCCCATTTGGCAAAATGCATTCTGATTAAAATCTGTTCTTAGTCTGATCATCCCAAGTTATCTAGTAAAGAGAACAAGGGGAGTCTTGATAATACACAGTGTTGCAGATGCTTTCGGAGATTTCTAACAAATTATTTCCCCATAAACATAGTAAACAGACTACTTCTACTTCTTACGAAGAGACACATTTGAATTACATGATGATGTAAACTATTCAATTTTAGTTGTATTTAATCATTACAATAGTACATAAAATGTAAACAGAAGAAGTCATATATAACTTTTTAAAATCTTTTTTTTTATCACAGGACCAAAGTATAAATGTAAGCTTATTTTGGAAAGGAGTGTATTTATCAATATAAACCCTGTATTTCCATATCAGTAATGTAAAAAATATTCAATAGAGATGAACATGCAATAAAAACTGTCGTGTGTTATGTGCTAAAAATAAGTAAAGTCAATTATTTAAAATAATGACAAAGAATAAAAATAGGGTTTTAATGTTTGTATTATAATTATGTTAAACTATGTAGCAATATAATGCTTTGCCTTAGGTAGATAGTTAATGTGAACAAAATCACCAAATTATAAAGCAAAATCTAATTGTGAACTCAAGATCATTTACATAATGCTCTGCTTTTAAATATGTATATTAATGAAGAAAATTGACTAGGGATGTGGGTATATTAGCATGCTTTTATCAGTATTCCCTCCTGCTGTTTCAAGTTCTTTCAGGGCAAACTGATAATATATTCAGATGTTGGCTATATTTTCATTAAAGATCCGAAGCAGAGGCAAGTTGATGTGATTAATAATTTAATTCCAGATGGAAATATTTCGTTTCATTTAGTTAAAGGATAATTTATTGCACAATTCTTAAAAGTTTTATCACTAGTTTGGCTATTTATTTTCTCCTAAGTTAAGGAAATGTATATTTTTCATCACATTGTAATGGAAAATGTTTTATGGCCTTGTCATTAGTGCTTATATCTGTGAATATGGATCTACTATTCTATACCATTTAACAGTCAAACTGAAAACCTTTAACCAATGACAAAGAGGAGGAAATGGTTTTATGGGTTTAAATTTTGAAATGATTTCTGAAAACATCTTGTTACTGGGTCATCCATCATTATCCTCACCACCCACCCAGTATCAAATTATATTCCAAAGATGAAACACTTTCCTCAAAAAGCTTTAGAGTAGAATTCTTCATCTCTGTTTCACATGAAAGACATACTCATAGAAAACCAAAACTATGTTTCACTTTAAGATTTGGTTGTCACCTGAGAATAGCGTTTAGCTCTTGGCAAGAATGTGACCATTTGGTTGAGCTTGTAGGGACCAGATTAAAGGAGACACAGCAGTATTTGGATTTGAAGATGCCAAGAAAAATATGTCTCGCTGAATACTTTATGGTTTGAGCTCTTAATCCAGAAGACAAATAAGTAACCTCTGTCTGGCACTGCCTTCTATCTCCTCTATGTGTCTGCCAATAATAAAATTGCATCTCATGCATCGGATCAGATCGAAATCTCTTCTACCTCTTCATTACATCTAGTGAACAATGGGCATTTCCTGTAGTGTGACTGAAGTTATCTACTTCTCA
>NW_024378435.1:0-12508 GCF_016835505.1 Polypterus senegalus
AGGTGGAGATTTGCTCTAGAAAGGAGAGGAATGACCGTCAGTAGGAACAAGAGAGAATACATGTGTGTAAATGAGAGGGAGGTCAGTGGAATGGTGAGGATGCAAGGAGTAGAGTTGGCAAAGGTGGATGAGTTTAAATACTTGGGATCAACAGTACAGAGTAATGGGGATTATGGAAGAGAGGTGAAAAAGAGAGTGCAGGTAGGGTGGAATGGGTGGAGAAGAGTGTCAGGAGTAATTTGTGACAGACGGGTATCAGCAAGAGTGAGAGGGAAGGTCTACAGGATGGTAGTGAGACCAGCTATGTTATGTGGGTTGGAGATGGTGGCACTGACCAGAAAGCAGGAGAGAGAGCTGGAGGTAGCAGAGTTAAAGATGCTAAGATTTGCACTAG
Source organism: Polypterus senegalus (assembly GCF_016835505.1). NCBI lineage: Eukaryota > Metazoa > Chordata > Cladistia > Polypteriformes > Polypteridae > Polypterus > Polypterus senegalus. The sequence continues at coordinate 395 of NW_024378435.1, forward strand.
GTGAGACGAGGATGGATAGGATTAGAAATGAGTACATTAGAGGGTTAACTGAAGTTGGACAGTTGGGAGACAAAGACAGAGAGGCAAGATTGCATTGGTTTGGACATTTGCAGAGGAGAGATGCTGGGTATATTGAGAGAAGGATTTTAAGGTAATGCTGCTAAGGAAGAGGAAAAGAGGAAGACAAAAGTGAAGGTTTATGGATTTGGTGAGAGAGGACATGCAGGTGATGGGTGTAACAGAAGAAGATGCAGAGGACAAAAACATATGGAAGAAGATGATCCACTGTGGCAACCCGTAACGGGAGCAGCCAAAAAAAGAAGAAGAAGAAGAAGTGTTTGTGGATTTCATTTTCACCAAATAATAAATCATTTATTTTGTTTCTTTCCCTGATGGCAACACGAATTAGACGATCTACAAGTCTCCGACTTTAAAGCCAAACAATATCTACATACTTCTGTCATATCACCTATGTCCACATTTTTGATCTCTTTTCGCTGTTCCGTTATTTCACCAAGTAATAATTTCATTTGTTAGGCTAATGCGATCTTTATTATTATTTTTTGAGACTTTCGAATTTTAGTACTTTCAGTACTTTCATAGTCTCTAACCTGATTAACATGTGTATCGCGCCAACGTTTTTGTACATCTTTAGGACGTTCTCTTTGTCTTTTATTTCTGCCCCCGCTTGCACCTTATAAGAGCTGAGAGGACAGGAACTGTGTCTAACAATAGAATTCATACAAATGAGAGGTGAGTGGACCATGGGCATGGTTAAATTTCCTGGCACAAAGTCTCATCTTGCAGGACTTGAAATTACCTCTCTGAAAAAGTCTTGTCTCGTCCCAGGATTTTTTTATATAATAGAGAGATGTAACTCAGAGGAAATAAAAGAAATCAGGAACTACTTTGCCTGTTCTGACAGGTGAATCAACTTTGTTTGCATTTACTTCAAAACTTTTTCATGAGGGTCAAGAAGGTTGGATCTACAGTCATCTTTATCTTCATCTCTGATGTTCTTTATTGATTTAGAAAGGAGAGTCAAACAGCACAATCATTTATACATAAAATAATGGTAGATTTATTAATTTGTTTATTTTTTAATCTTAGTAAATAACATACCATGACTATATTAATGAGAGGATGCAGTCAGATAAATCATGCTGTATGTAGGTGAACCAGCAGTCAAGCACGTATGCTCCTCCCAGCCACATGACAGTGTAAAGATTACACAAACACAAACCTTTCCTTCCATACAGTTTGATTATTATTACATTGTAGTCTGTGTATCTTTACTCCACCTCATTAGTGTGTATGTGTGAGCTCTCATATGAGTCAACAGTTTTCTTTTATTTTTGTGATGAAGTTTTTATTAGTAACATAAAATGTGTGAGCATTTGTAGTCTTGTCAGGATTGACGTCATTCTCAAACGTGAATACACGTTTGAGGAACCCATTTAAAAACTGCGGTGAATGGTGGCAAAATCCTGCACTGCACCCACAGGGCTTCATCCTTAAACACCTATGGCCAGTTCCTCCAGTCTGGTCTGTGCATTTTAAACCACCACTAAGGTTTCAGGGAGTGAGCAAAAGATAATGAACAAAAGTTTTGATGCTGAGAGAAAATAAAAAGCTAAAATTCCTGTTTAGGAGCTCAGTAGCACAACGTAACTTAAGGTTAATAATTAATTTGCACATTGTAATGAGCACTGCGACAGTTGATACACAGACAGACACACACACACACCACACACATAGACCACTGCAGCTGCACATGTTTGAGAAGTGATTCTGTATACTATGATATCTTTCTGTCATTTTAACTAATACAACACTATATGACATAACAAAAGCAAATAGAGTTAAAATTAACATTGTGGTCTATGGATATACAACATGTTAAAACACTGTCACTATTTCGTCATGGCATGTTTGAATTTCCAATTAGGCAGTAATGTTAAATTTATTAAGTTATTCATTTAGACATGCAGTCAGAAGATTGATGGTGCGCAGCCTCATTTATGCATTTACTGGTGTTGTTAGGCAGATTCGGGTGTTTTGAGTACTGAAAATCTGCATCTCCTGGAGCTCTTTGTTATCAAATCTCTTAACAGCAGTCCTTTTTTGTTTATTTTAAATGCATATTTTGCAGTTCATATTTTCAGAAGAATAGCTGCAAATACTTTCAAGTTTTCATTGACGTCTACACTAACATTGTAATGGTGAACAACAGAGAACACCCATAGTACCTACATCAACATACAGTATCGTTCATTTTTAACCTCTCGTCCATTGATGCCACTGAATGCCAATGTAACAGGTTATGTTTATTTTTAGAATAGGTTATGTTTATTTTTAAAATGTGTGATGTGCTCCTTGCACACACAACACACATTTATATGTCTAATAGGGTTTTTTGTTTAGAAAACTTTTCAACTGTGGACAGTTCGCGTAAACTGAAGCTTGCCATATGTCAAACCAGGTTAACGACAGCAGCTCTGATCTTTGCAGTTCAACATCACCTTACCTACTTTGAGTGCAACCAACATGAGGCTTTGGATTGGTTTAGAAAAGTGACACTCAGTGAGTTGTGTAATTGTTCCAATCTAGTTTTAAGTGAATTTCACTCATGGTTGTTTCCAAGTGTATACAGAGCTGGTGCCACCATTAAAGGTGAATTAGACATTCACCTAAAGCGCAGATCATAAGTGGTGGTAGTCACTTGATTGCACTAATAAGCTTGACTTAGGGCACAAAATAACCTTGCACCAGCACTGAGTGTGTATTTAATACATCTGGCTTCAGCAAGACTACTGCAATCATAGCAAAGCACAGTAAAGTACAGTACCAGGGAATCATGTGACATCAGAGAAGGATTGCTGAAGTTTTAAGTTCGCCCTCTGCCTAAACTCCATAAAAATCATCAGGACTTTATCACCTCTTCAAAATCAGATAAAATAATAACCCTGACACTTACTTGAACTCAAATGTCCCTGCTATGAGTGCTTCAAGAAGGTCTCATAACAAAAATGCTCACATGCTGCCATGAAGAGAAACTCAAAAGTATTGAGCCAAGATCACTACTCTCACAGTTATGTTCACTGAATCTGAAGACAGGGCTCAGGCTCTATTTTCCATACTTTGAGTCTAAAAGAAAGTTTAGCAGATGAAGTCACACTATCCTTTTTGAAAAAAAAAATAATGGTTAACTATCTTTCCAGGCTTAAATGACTTTGATTCAAAGATAGAGAGATGCCACAGAATGTACACCAGGCAAGACACCTCAAGTACATCCATGGTCTTTTATTTAAAATTTTCTGAATTACAAAGATCAGACTAATTTGTGAAGATTGGTCTTTGTGCTTTCACCTATCTTTCATTCAAGACTTCAGTAGAATCACTGCAAATACTAGATGAGCAATGAATGTGCCACTTCAGAAAGAGAGGGAGTTAGGCATTAAATTCTTTCTAATTTATCCATCCTATTTGAAATTATCTCATGGGAATAACCATGTAATTTACAGCTTCTAAAGCTTTAGCAGCGTTTGTATGATTTCCAGACATATGGAGTATTTCCCTTATAGTGGGGTCTTGTCAGTGTGTGTGATTTTCATGCACTAATCAGCCTTCAGATGTCAGTTGCCACTTTACATCACCACTCTGCCCATTATGTTCCTTTTACTTTCTCATGCAACAGTTGGTTTCTGGATTATGTTTCCCAGACTTCCCTACACTATCACCTAATTTCATATTTGTGAGACAGGGTTAGGAGGGGTGAGTGTTTCAGTCACTAGTGTGCATTTTGAAAGGTGTGATTTCATATTTTTAATGTTAGTGGAACAGATAGTGAATGGAGCACATATTTTTTTTATTTTTCAAAGGGTTTTCAGGATGACGGTAGGAGCCCTGAGATGTGGGAGACAGAACGTAAGAGGGCGTTTTGCACACTATGATTATAGTTTGGAAGAGATTTTATCTCCTTTTTCTCTTTGTTACTTGCTTCTTCTCTTTGCATTTTTTATTTTTCCCTTTGAATATGGCTAATCTGACCATTGCACATTGAACATTCAGTCCATTACCACAACACAGAAATAGATAGCTGACTTTCTGTTTAGGAATAAATTAGAAATTATATTTCTGCAAGAAACACACTTACTACATCCTATCATTCAGCATGCTGCTTCCAGATAATATGCTGTGGCTACTGTACCTTCAGCTCATATTAATAGATGTGGGGTTGTTATTCTTGTAATAAGGTTCTTACAGCTGAAAATTAGATAATGCAAGAAGATTTGTTACCTTCTATCTGAGATTGGAAGGAAAAAATTACTTTAATTGCAATGTATGGCCCTACACTGTTTCAAGTTTCACGTTATCATACCCAATCAAAATCTTAAGTTTCAGGGCTAGAGATGCATTCACTAATTCTGCATTATACTCTCTGTTGGATAGATCTTCTCCATTCTTTGGGGCATCATAACCACCGTTCTACGTCGGTGCTCTGTAAATTCACTGCTGATCTAATCTTAATTGAGTAATTAGGATTAATGAATTTAATGGTTGGATATCATTGATTCTTTTCCTCCAGATACCAGTCCAACCAAACTATATATTTTTTTCCCAATCAATGACCCTTTGTAACCAATGCCAACCTCCTCCTTTCTTCCTTGTTGGATCATAGATCTATGATTTCATCACCCCAATGGAAGTTTAATAGATCCTTCTGCAGAATTCTAAGTTTCATGACTACTTAGAGCCTAAATTAGAGGAGTTTATCTCAATTAATACTGGAACTACCCAGCACTTGGCATCTGTGTGGCTTGCCAACAAGGGTTTCCTTTGTGATGCCACAATTGCTAATACTAGTGACTTGGTGCACAAGTCCTGTCAACTTGCTTTTTCATCTAGAGAGTTCCTACCGTAATGTGCTGGATTGGATGCATGAGACTCTCATTAACAGTGCCAGAGCAGTGAACTGTTTGTCATTGTGCTGTGCAAAGTTTATGGTCCATCACAATTGAGCTCATTATTACAGGTCTTGTTCTAAACCAAGTACATGTTTGGCCCTTAGACTGAAAAACTGTGACACTTTTTTTTCAGGTTCGACCAGTGAAATAAGCAATTGTTTCTTTCAATTTTTTTCTTATTTATATACATCAAATTCTAGCTGTCTCCAGTTATTGACTCCTTCCTAAAGGGTCTTCGCTCCTTGGACCTCACTGACAATGAAGCTATCTCCCTTGATGCCAGTAGTATAAAGTAAAGTGCAGGGGGCTTTGCACTTGATGAGCTCTCTGAGGTCTCCAGGTCCTGATGTGTTTCTACAAGAAAAGTTTTCTGTTTTTTGAAGCACCTGTCCACTGCCCTCTTCCATGTGCTGAATTCCGCCAACTCTTGTCTCTCACCCTAACCCTTGCAAACAGAAGAACAAATCAGGAGTTTTTAGAAGTAATCAGTGACTGTTTTTTAACACAGTATGTTAAAACACCAACACGGGGGCTGTCTAGATTTAGTATTCTGTAATAATCAGGACAGAATTGAGGGAGAAGTGGTGATTGAACCATTAGTGTCAAGTGATCATAATATAATACACTTCTCAGTGTTTTTGAAGAAGCGCAGATGACTAAAAATGTTAAAATTAACTTTGGTAGGGCAAATTTTGAGGAGATGCGGCAAAGTCTAATGAGGATGGACTGTGATAAGCTTGTTTAATTGTGAAGATAGTCAAGGAGCAGTGTTACAGGTTTAAAAAGGTTTTATAATGCAGGATAGGTGCATACCTAAATTTGAAATTAGTACAAAATTAAAAAAAAACTCTTAAGTGGTTTAATAAATAGTTAAAAAAGAAGCTGCAAAGGAAAAAACAGCTGTATAAAGTGTGTTAAGATTAATAACTTCAATGTGAATCGTAAGGCATATGAGAACATGAGGGTAATCATTAAGAAGTATATTAGGGAAGCTAAAAGGCAGTTAGAGAGGAATATAGCAGATAAGGTGAAAGATGACCCAAAGAGATTATTTCAATATTTTACTAGTAAAAGCATATATTTAGGAAATCATAGCACACTGAGGAAATTCTAAAGGACTGCAAATTGGCAAGTATTATCCCATTATTTAAAAAGAGTGACTGAGTAGATCCACATAAGTATAGGCCAGTACATTTAACAAGAATCACAGGAAAAGTAATAGAAAGAATTATTAAGGAACAGATTGAGCAACACATGGCAAGAACAGGTGTTTTACTGAACAGTCAGCATGGGTTCAGAAGAGGGAGGTCATGTTTTACCAGCATGTCGGAATTCTACTATGAAGAAACAAAGTTATATGATCAAATTGAAGCATATGATATTATTTATGTTGATTTTCAGAAAGTATTTGATAGGGCGCCACATGAGAGGTTGGTCATCAAACTAAAAGAAGTGGGAGTTCATGCTGTTGTTTGTAGATGGGTGTAAAAATGGCTCAGATACAGGAAGTAGAGGGTTATGGTGAGAGGAACCCTATCAGAATCGACTGATGTTATGAATGGTGTTCCACAGGGGACAGTGTTAGGGCCGCTGCTATTTTTAATATATATGATCAAGCTTTATAACACACTAGTGAGGCCCCATCTGGAGTATAGTGTACAGTTTTGGTCTCCAGGCTATAAAAGGGACATAGCAACACTAGAAAAGGTCCAGAGAAGAGCAACTAGGCTGATTCCAGGGCTACAGGGGATGAATTATGAGGAAAGATTAAAAGAGCTGATCCTTTTCGGATTAAGCAAAAGAAAATCAAGAGGAGACATCATTGAAGTGTTTAAAATTATGAAGGGAATTAGTACAGAGAATTGAAGCTGTTATTTTAAAATGAGTACATCAAGAACAAGGGGATGAAGTTAGGAATTTGTTAAGAGTAAATTTCGCCCAAACATTAAGAAGTATTTATAGAACCATAGGCACATGGAATAAGCTACCAAGTAGCGTGGCAGACAGTAGGACTTTACGGACTTTTAAAACTACATTTGATGTTATTTTACAAGAATTAAGTGGATAGCACTGGCAAGCTTTGTTGGACTGAATGACCTGTTCTCGTATAGAGTGTTCTAATGTTCTATTGTTAACCAATCTATTAGGATGATCATGATCTCTCTTCTGCTCAAACAAAGTAAAGACACAACAGAATGAGAAAATTATCAGTCAATTTCATTAATGAACTTTGACATCAAACTATTGGGTAAAGTACTTGCTTGTCAGCTGTAGCTGGTGATGTATAAATTAATTCATCTTCACCAAACAGGTTTTATTAATTCCTCATATGCAACTGACAACACACGCTGCCTTTCCCATGTCATTCACACTGCACAATCACTTTCACTGCCACCTGCAATACTTTCTTTAGATGCAGAGAAGGCATTTGATAGAATGAATCGTAGCTTCCTTTAGTGGGTCTTGAGTAAAATGGGCTTTGGGGACAACTTCATTAAAACCCTCTATTCATCTGTGACTTCTGTGAAATTTCCCTGCCTTTTTGTATTTTCAAAGAAGGTCCCCTTCTTTTCAATCTCTCACTGGAGCTTCTTGCTGCAGCTGTCTGTAACAGTATATACTGTATACACAGAATTACCAAAAAAGATTATTTATATGCAAATAATGTTTTGTTATATTTTGGAAATATACCACCTGACATATCCCATGTAGTGTACTTAACCTATTTCATACCTATGAAGCCCTGTCTGGCTACAAAATCAACTGGAATAAGTCCTCCCTCTTTCCCCTTAATCAACTATACTGCTTGATTTCTCTTTCTCCTTCTATACCTTCGGGCAGGGACTTTCAGATATCTGGAAATGAACATCTCTGTCTCTGTGTATGATCTTACTGCCTCTAACTACTGCTGCATTTTGAAGGGCATTAACATCTTCCTCACCTCATGGCCCTCCTTTCCCTATGTTTTCATTTTAAACCTTTATTAATAATAACAAAAATATTGCCCCATGTTAACTTTATAAGTTCCATGCTCCCTTTATTTCCACGTTCCAAGTTCTGGTCTGAAATACATTCTATGATTGCTTTTTTTATGGAACTCCAGAAGGCCTCTGTAAAATATTCCTCCTTGCTCCGTGACATGTTGGACAGAAGGATCTCTTATCCTGATTTTGAATTGTATCATTGGATCAACTCTCTGTCAAATCCCCCATCCTAGCTACAAAACAATCAAAACTGTGTCTTCTATAACTCTGTTTCTTAACTTCCTTATGACGTGCAGATTAAATTCTTTGCCTCACAAAACAGCCCCCCTTAGTTCCAATTCTCTTCAGCTATGGCATCATGTTGAAAAATTATTGGGACCACTTCCATGATGGCATCTCCATACTCCTCTCTTTAATAACCCAGCATTAAATATAGGTGACAAGCCAATTCTCTTTGCTGGTTGGTCTAGAAGTGCTATTTGCAGATTAGAAGACATCTTCAATGACTCAGGACTCAAATTGTTCCATCTCTTGCAAGCTGAGGTCTGTGCTTAAAACTTATGAAATCTCTCTCACTTCTTTCCAAACCGTCATCCACTTTACACTTTTGTAGTTTCATAATCTCTAAATCTAAATCTGTAGCCTCTACCTACTCTTTGCTGTACAAAGCTTCTTATAAAGCCCCATCACTTTCCAGTGTATCGTCTCATGATTGTCCTTCCCATACAACAGTGTGCTGGAATTGTATATTCGGCATTGTTATAAATTCATTCAATAACTCCAGAGACCAACAAACTGAGTTCAAAATTATACATAGACCCATATCCAGAAACACTTTGTCATCTCTGTTCCTGAAATGCCTCTGGCACTTTCTTCTAATGTTCTGGCACCTAGTTGCCAGGAAGGACGGAAGGGTGGGTGTAAGGGGGTAGAATATTTTTTTTCTTTTCTTTCTCTTTGTTGTTAAAAAAATGAAAATAAAGTTTTCATATTATTTTGTTATGTACCTATTGAACATGTTTAATAAAAATTTGATTGGAAAAAAAAACATAGACCCAATGGCACCCACACCTAGCCAATAAACAGAGATAGCCCTGGGGTGGAAGGTGCAACATATCATGTCAGAAGCAAAGAAGAAGGAAACAAGAAGAAGGCAAAAAAATATTAAAAAATTAAAAAGTTGGGAACACCATAATTCCATGCTGCAGATAATTTAAATAATACATGATTAAAAAAATGGCTTGCCATAACATAAAGGATAGCAAAACTAGGAAATTTCCAGAATAGGCTAAGGCCAATTTAGCAGCAATTGTGCTTGGACCTCTGCTGAAAAGGAGATAGACAGACAGCAGAAAAGTTCAAGAGGAAAAAAATCTGGGGGGGGTATATTGTGGCAGCAGATGAAAGAAACTTTGAGACATTAAACTTGAATGACCATAACTGTGGGACTTAGATAAACAAAGAGAGTTACAATGGGTCAGCAGAAATGTCCATAGCAAAACGTCAGGATATCAAATATAAGCGGTATACAAATTTAAACTGTTTATTCTGATAATTGGGGTTCTTAGATACTAAAGTATTCCAATAAAGAACAGGGAAAGACAGAAAATCACACTCATTAATCAATAAGAGTATTTTAATAGTGGCTTTCGCAGGATCACATATGATACAGAGACAATCTTTGTTTTAGAAGATGGGGAACAAATAAAGGATAGCAAAGCATGAAATTACAGAGAAGACAACAAATAAAACACAGTGAGCCCTAAGAACAGACCTAATTTGAGGATAAAGGAAAATAGAAGAGGAAGGAATAGAAAACTCAGACATTAGCAATTGGAACATTTGAAACCCTGAGTAATCAAAAATGTTGTCAAGTGTGGTAATACCTAATACCATCCAATCTGGAAAAGAAATAGGACTGCCCTTTATAAGCAAGGCCAGATTATGAAATATGGAAGTAAAGGAATTAGGCATCGACAAAGGCCTACATGTTTCTCCATATTATGCCATATTGTTAGCAAAGTTGTAATTACTGAACCCAATTTAAGTGAAAACTGTTTCAGTCTCATAAAAGTAAAAAAAAAAAAAACTGGCTGCCTCCAATGCCAATGCGAAAAGACACATAATCTGGTGTAAGTAACACAAAACAGGGACCCAGGGGTGTTTCTAGCTTCAGCACGTATTGGGGCTTAGCCCCAGCTCCCTTGGAGTTTTTGCGCTGTCAGCAGTCATTATCAGGCACCCCCCTCCCCCAAACAATCCCACTGCCTGAATTCCTAAGAAAAGATAAAAATTGTATTATTATATCATATTATATTATTACATTATTATCCCATTATCCCATTTGTAGGGCTGAACAGTAAACTAGTACTGGAAAAGTACTGAAAAACCCAACTTTTAAAACATTATGGTACCAGCTTTTCAGGAACGTCTGTACTGGAAATAAACATTACCTTTCCACTCAAACTCCCTGTTCTTCAGCACTCTCCATCTGGATGGGTTTATGTTTGGAAAAAGTCAAAAAGGATACCTTCAGCCTGCAATGTCTCTTTATGTAAAGGTACAGCCAATCATCTTATAGGAGTCATTAGGTCCAGCAGTTACTTTGCATGGTTCAATAATGACCCAAAAGTATAAGGCCATTTTACATGACCATGTGCTCCCCATGATGGAAAAACTGTTCCCTCAAGATAGTTCCCTATTCCAGATAAGTAAAGCCTACATAAACACTGGTAACTACCTCCACAGCACCGACTGGTACCCCCCAACCTTCTTTTTGCATAACTCCTCTTATGTTCTGTATTTACAGTATACAGTGCATTCAGAAAGTATTCACAGCACATCAGTTTTTCCACATTTTCTTATGTTACAGCCTTATTCCAAAATGGATTCAATTCATTTTTTTCCTCAGAATTCTACACACAACACTCCATAATGACAACGTGAAAAAAGTTTACTTGAGATCTTTGCAAATTTATTAAAAATAAAAAAACTTAGAAATCACATGTACATAAGTATTCACGGCCTTTACTCAATAGTTTGTCGATGCACCTTTGGCAGCAATTAAAGCCTCAAGTCTTTTTGAATAGGATGCCACAAGCTTGGCACACCTATCCTTGGCCAGTTTCACCCATTCCTCTTTGCAGCACCTCTCAAGCTCCATCAGGTTGGATGGGAAGCGTCAGTGCACAGCCATTTTAAGATCTCTCCAGAGATGTTCAATCGGATTCAAGTCTGGGCTCTGGCTGGGCCACTCAAGGACATTCACAGAGTTGTCTTGAAACCACTCCTTTGATATCTTGGCTGTGTGCTTAGGGTTGTTGTCCTGTTGAAAGATGAACCGTCGCCCCAGTCTGAGGTCAAGAGTACTCTGGAGCAGGTTTTCATCCAGGATGTCTCTGTACATTGCTGCAGTCATCTTTCCCTTTATCCTGACTAGTCTCCCAGTTCCAGCCACTGAAAAACATCCCCACAGCATGATGCTGCCACCACCATGCTTCACTGTAGGGATGGTATTGGCCTGGTGATAAACGGTGCCTGGTTTCCTCCAAACGTGACGCCTGACATTCACACCAAAGAGTTCAATCTTTGTTTCATCAGACCAGAGAATTTTGTTTCTCATTGTCTGAGAGTCCTTCAGGTTCCTTTTGGCAAATTCCAGGCTGGCTGCCATGTGCCTTTTACTAAGGAGTGGTCTCCGTCTGGCCACTCTACCATACAGGCCTGATTGGTGGATTGCTGCAGAGATGGTTGTCCTTCTGGAAGGTTCTCCTCTCTCCACAGAGGACCTCTGGAGCTCTGACAGAGTGACCATCGGGTTCTTGGTCACCTCCCTGACTAAGGCCCTTCTCCTCCGATTGCTCAGTTTAGATGGCTGGCCAGCTCTAGGAAGAGTTCTGGTGGTTTTCAACGTCTTCCACTTATGGATGATGGAGGCTACTGTGCTCATTGGGACCTTCAAAGCAGCATAAATTTTTCTGTAACCTTCCCCAGATTTGTGCCTCAAGATAATCCTGTGTCGGAGGTCTACAGACAATTCCTTTGACTTCATGCTTGGTTTGTGCTCTGATGTGAACTGTCAACTGTGGGACCTTATATAGACAGGTGTGTGCCTTTCCAAATCATGTCCACTCAACTGAATTTACCACAGGTGGACTCCAATT
>NW_024378436.1:0-6339 GCF_016835505.1 Polypterus senegalus
GAAAAAAACAAAAACCCCCCCCCCCCCAAAAAAAAAAGTTTGAAAGATCGGGCCCCCCTCAAAAAGACAAAACCCTGGACAGAGGGGCGAGAAAAAGTACAGATCCGACCACGGGTCCCCCAAAAATTTCGCCGGCGGGGGAAAAGGGGGGCCGGGCGACGGTGAATTTGGGGATAGCTCCCGTTTGGGAGGGGTTACCTGAAATTAAAAAAGGCCGGGGGTCCGCGTTTATTCCAATTTACGGGACTACGGGGGGGGCCCGCTTCAGCAACTCCTTTATCCCCGGCACAAAGGACATTTCAGCTATCTGCAAAGTTTTCGCTGAGCAAGGCAAGATATAAAGAAAAAGGCAAGAAAGCAATGGAAAAGGCACTTGAAAACGAAACAGGAATTAAAACGGGAAACCAACAGGAAATAAAAAGGGCGAAGGGGTACAACTAGAACTTGACAGGTGCGGGAAAAATAAGAGGGGGTTGAAAAAAACTCAGTTAAACTGAGCAGCCTGATCATTGGAGCATTTAGTGAGACTTTTACGAATGGGATCAAAAGCCCATCTAGCTGCCTGTGCCGGGGAAAAGAGGAAATGCAGTTGGGGTTAAAACGGGGAGAAAAATTTTGGGGACTGGCTGTTTGAAGATGGGAATAGAAGGTATAATGTCGGGTTAAGGCCTCCCGAGAATGAGAAATTTTAAAACCCCGTGAAATTCGAACGAATTTTTTCAAAAAATAATCGGGCCCCAAAAAGCAGAATCTGAGATAAAAGGTTTACACGTGATAAAACACCCCAGCCCCCCACCAAGATCTTTTATAGTTGTTTTGAACGAATCATTTAAGTTAGAGGTGATGAACCTCAAAAAAAAAAAGGGAAGATATTATATATAAGATTGCCCATTCGTCTTCCCACTTCTCCCAGCAACAGCAAAAAAACGCCCCCTTCTATAATATTAAACAGGCCAAGCAACCCAAATGCCCCGGGCCCCCTGTATCCGCAAAACTGAAAGTGGAATGGCGGGGTTTTTATGTCTTCGCTAGCAAGGAAGAGGCAGAAAATGAGTTAAAAAGCTGACCCCGGGACTATTCTGATAATAATTGTGAGCAGGGGTAAATGATAACGTGGGATTAATAATCTACTGTCTGATCTATTTTTTTTTAAAAAGGTTTTTTTTGCATATATTCTCATATTTTTATATTATTATTACTTATTTTATCATTCTTGTATTACTGGGCCAAATTTTATGTTTTATTTTTAAATTCGTTTCCTCCTCTTTTTTTTTTTTTTTTTCTAATTATTTCATGTGCCCCTAAATGGACTTTCAATATCTCCCTTTGGGTTTTCGTTTTGCTATTACTGCATTAAGACTTTTTATGCTTTTTTGGTTTTAACCCATCAGGGGTTTTTCGGGGGATATCATTTTAATTTAAAAAATTGATGAAATTTTTGTATATGTGTATGTATATATTTTTGTTTTTTGCATATGTGTGTATATATATTTTGTATATATTTTAAAATAAAAATTTTTTTTTTTTTTTCCTCTTTTGACTATATTGGAAAGATATCTCTTTTTTTTTAACCAAAGGCCCCCCCTCAGGGGGGTTGATGTGCTTTGGGACGCTCTGTCTCTGGGTACCGAGGACGGGGACTGATGAAGTGGGTTTTAGCCCACCGGGGGAGGAAAAAGGGAGGGGGGGGGTTTAAAGGGGAAGAGAAAGAGAGCAGGTTTGATCTATACCTAATCTATCATCTCAATCTTATAATTATAACTATCAACTAATAATAAGCTGGGCAACAACTTTTGGGGGAATAGGAAATTAAAACCAAACTATTTCATTTCCAGTTGACTAATATGACCCCAAAAAACCAGAATCAGTGTTCCATGATACAGTTAAACCCGTGCTGGAATGAAAGGCCTGAATCTTTTTAAAAGAAAAGAAAGTACTTTCTCACCTAACAGGTCAAAATGTAAAATAGTTTTTTTAAAGGAAACCCACTTACTGAAGGATCATTTCCCGCCCAAAAGACGGGACTGGAAAATTTCCATTCTAGTTTTACAAAGAAAACTAGAGGGGGGGAATTTCATACATAGAACAGTACCATTTTAGCATCAAGAGTATTGGATCCTAAAGGAGATATGTGATGGTCAGGGGAGACTTATTAACTGAAAAATGATTTTGAAAATGTTTATGCCCCTAATGTTGATGAAAAGGAATTTATAAAAATTTATTAGCATCCATTCCCAATCTGAACACTATAAACTTATAATGGCTGGGGACTTTAATTGTGTTCTAAACCCATTTTTTAGAAAAGATTTCCCCCAGGGAAGGCCCCAACCCCCAAAAGAAATTACAAAGTTTATAACTGATCACAACATCAGATCCTGGGGTTTTTAAAACCCCAAATTCAAGAACATATTCTTTCTACTACCAGTAATCATTCATAAGGATTATTTTTTAGATAATAATTTTTGTCTAAGAAAACGTTACGATGTATTGTTATTTCAGACCATGCCCGGGACCTTGGGCTAAAATTAGCCCCATACACTCCCCCCCGAATGGCCCTAACCCTTCTATTAGCTGCAGAATTGTACTAATTTATATCCAAAAAATTAATTCTTTCTGAGACAAATACATCCCCAGATCTCTGCAGGAATACTCGGGGAAACTCTTAACCTTTTTAAGAGGACAGATTATCTCATCTTTCCCACAGAAAAAAATCCGGCAAGAAAGTAGCAGAGATAAAAAAAATTTCAAAATAGATGAAGAAAATGAACTACCGAGCCCCTTAAAAGAAGGCAGGCTCTACATTCAGAATTAAACCTCTTGAAAACTAAAAAAAACCAACAACAATTTACAAATCCAACATTATTATGAACAGGGAAAAAAATAAAAGTTTTAGCAACAAATCCACAAGCAAGATGTGCAACGAACTCTTTTACTAACCCCAACGGAGATAAAATCCAACACAAAAATATAATGTAAATTAGAGACTACTATAAACCCATATACTATGGTTTAAAAAAAAATAACAACAAGATTTCTGGGTAAATTACAGAAAAAAACTTTTTAGGGAGGGGCCGATAAACCCTGATTATAGTTACTTTTGAAAAGCACCAAGAAAAACGCCCCTGCGGACCCCCGATTTCAAGAAATTCTCCCCCCCCCCTTTTCAAAATTTTTAAATCCCTTCTTCCCAAACCCCAAGCCAATATTTTCCCCAAAAAAAAAAATTTTTTAAAAACACTTAAAATTCCCCCAATAAAAGAAAAACTTCCCCAAAACAAATTTAAAAGGGAAATCCTTTTCAAACCGACCCTGGTTTATTTTTAATTTTTTTAAACCGGGTTTAAAAATCCCCCAAAAAATCAAACAAAAATAATTTTTTCATTGGGGAAAAAAAGGCCAAAGTTGAAAGGAAAATCCTTTTTCTATTTTTTTTTAAAGTTTGGGGTTCCCCAACATTTGTCAGGATTAAATTACTGAAAACCCGAAGCTTCGTTTGCATCCAAAAAAAATTTTTCCCAATACTTTAAAAAGCGGGACAAAAAAGGGGGTCCCGAATGAAAGAAAATTCATTGAAACTGGAAAATTTTAAATTCCCCCAATGGGGTTGCAGGAAAAACTAAAAAAAATCTCTTTCCCGATAATGGAAATTGCCCAAAAATTTTCCCCATTTAGAGCACCCTTTCAAATTTCTCAGAATTAAATAAAAAAATTTTTTTAATTAAAAGCATAAAAAATTAAACCCCCTTTTTTTTAGGAAAATTTTCCCCCAAAAATACAAGTAAAAAAAATTTTTTTTCAAAAAATTTTTTCCGGGAAAAAAATTTAAAAAGTTTTAATGGGCAACCCATCTTTTGCGGGAAAAATTCCCGAAATAAACTTCCAAGCCCTTTTTTTTAAAAAAAAAATTACTTAATAAATCGTTTTTTGAAATTAATTTAAAAAACCTAATTTTAAAAACACCCGACAAAAAGGACCAAAAGAAAAGGGAAAAATTTTTTTCCCTTCCTTTTTTAAAAATTTTCTCCAAAATAACATGCCTAAAATGGGAAAACCCAATGAGGAAAAGAAAAAAATCCCCGACCAAAACCCTTCTTTTTCCCAAAAAAACCTTTTTAAATTCAAAAAATTTGATACTTCCAGGGGGCCCCAAAGGGGAAGGAAAAAACAAATTGTGATTCATTCACTACATTTTTGGACCAGACTTATTCGATAAACGGAAGAACCCAAACTCTCCCTCTTTAAGTCGGTGAAACTGATGTGTTATATTATTTAAAATTGGAAAAATCAAATACTCAGTTAGAGGATCTGTGCAGACTTTTTTCAAAACATGGCAGGATCTAATCAGTAATATTTTGAAATAAGTTTATAAAGTACAGAGAATTTGTTGATTTGGTATTTTTAAAAGCCTTAAATTTATACACAGCTTTTCTCTCTCTCAAGGGTGGGGATTGATCTGTTCTTAGCATAATCTTTTTCTTTTTTTTGTAAAATGTGATTGCTATGTATTGATTGTAATAAAATTAATAAAAAAAAAAAAAAAAAAAGAAAATAATTAAGATTTTGATGATGGACATAGAATAATATCAGGAAATGTCTGTCTTCTCTTCAGGAAATATAAAGCACTTCCTGACTTAGAAATACAAACAGTATTATTAAAGGCCTCAGCCATTCTGCACTGTGGCTTTTGTCACTGATTTTTCCTAGAAAGCAGTTTTAAGAGTAGATTCAAGGACAGTTTCTACCCAAACAGTGTGTATGTATGTATATAAACTTCTCAAAAAAATTAAAGGAACACTTTGAAAACACATCAGATCTCAATGGGAAAAAGAAATCCTCCTGGATATCTATACTGATATAGACTGGGTAATGTGTTAGGAACGAAAGGATGCCACATCGCTTGATGGAAATGAAAATGATCAACCTACAGAGCCCTGAATTCAAAGATGCCCCAAAAATCAGAGTGAAAAAATTATGTGGCAGGCTAGTCCATTTTGCCAAAATTTAATTGCAGCAACTCAAAATTGTACGCAGCACTTTGTATGGCCCCTGTGTTCTTGTATACATGCCTGACAACATCGGTGCATGCTTCTAATGAGATGACAGATGGTGTTGTGGGGGATCTCCTCCAGATCTGGACCAGGGCATCACTGAGCTCCTGGACAGTCTGAGGTGCAACCTGGTGGCATTGGATGGACCAAAACATAATGTCCCAGAGGTGTTCTTTGGATTTAGGTCAGGAAAGGGTGGTGGCCAGTCAATGGTATCAATTCCTTCATCCTCCAGGAACTGCCTGCATACTCTCACCACATGAGGCCAGGAATTGTCCGGCACCAGGAGCCACTTACCAGCATAGGGTCTGACAATGGGTCCAAGGATTTCATACTGATACCTAATGGCAGCCAAGGTGCCTTTGTCAAGCCTTGTAGCGGTCTGTGTGACCTCCATGGATATGCCTCCCCAGACAATCATTAACCCACCACCAAACTGCTCATGCTGAATGATGTTACAGGCAGCATAATGTTCTCCATGGCTTCTCCAGACCCTTTCACTTCTGTCACGTGCTCAGGGTGAACCTGCTCTCGCTGTAAAAGCACAGGGCACCAGTGGTGCATCTGCCAATTCTGGTATTCTATGGCAAATGCCAATCGAGCTGCATGCTGCTGCAGTGAGCTCAGGGCCCATTAGAGGACATGGGGCCCTTGGGTCACCCTCTGAAGTCTTTCTGGTTGTTTGGTCAGAGACATTCACACCAGTGGCCTGCTGGAGGTCATTTTGTAGGGCTCTGGCAGTCCTCATCCTGTTCCTCCTGCCCAAAGGAGCAGATACTGGTCCTGCTGATGGGTTATGGATCTTTTATGGCCCTCCAGCTCTCCCAGAGTAACTACTTGTCTCCTAGAATCTCCTCCATGCCCTTGAGACTGTGCAGGAGACACAGCAAACCTTCTGGCAATGACACGCATTGATGTGCCATCCTGGAGAAGTTGGACTACCTGTGCAACCTCTGTAGGGTCCAGGTATCGCCTCATGCTACCAGTAGTGACACTGACTGAGCCAAATGCAAAACTAGTGAAGAAACAGTCAGAAAAGAGGAGGAGGGAAAATGTCAGTGGCCTCCACCTGTTAAACCATTCCTGTTTTGGGGTCATCTCATTGTTGCCCTCTAGTGCATCTGTTGTTAATTTCATTAACACCACAGAAGCTGAAACTGATTAACAACCCTCTGCTACTTAACTGACCAGATTAATATCCCATAAGTTTCATTGACTTTATGCTATACCTGATTAAAAGTGTTCTTTAATTCTTTTGAGCAGTATATATTTTTTCTTGTAATTAATTTTA
>NW_024378437.1:0-23551 GCF_016835505.1 Polypterus senegalus
ACTTGCATTCTCAAAAGTGAGCTCAGCAGCTTGCATATTACAACCGGAGTGCAGCCAGAAACTTTTAAGTGCCGGGTCTTAGATAACATTAAATTAAGCCATAGACATCGCAATATCACACAAGATAGCAGCTCACGAGAACTTACTGAACACAGTACGAGTGATCACTTCCATACATCAAACCTGTTCAAAAAACGCATTACACAATTGACAAGGTGATGGCTTTATATGGCGTTCGCTTATAAAGCAGTGAAGAGGCTGTGTGAAGGCAGCTACACAAAAAAAGCAGAGCCACACTCTGAAAGTATTGCTGGCATCACCATTATACCCTCTGATCTCCCATTTCAATTGAAATGCCTCAAATTTCCAGTAAGGCTCTGCTTCACGATGACAATTAATAAGTCTCAGGGACACACCCTACAAAAGGTTGCCATTGATTTGAGGCAACATTGCATTCCTCCTGGACAAAACTATACGCTGCATTCTCAAAAATTATATATATATATATATATATATTGTGGAAGTTGACCCGGACACAGACAGGCAGACATGTTCATGTCACCCACAAACACATTTATTTACAATAAGCTCAATTATTAGCAATGGTCACTCAGACCCAGTTCAGTTCCAATAGTGCACAAACCCCAAACACACACAGTCCTGGCCTCACAATGCCTTTCTTCGGGCCGCCTCCACAGCTCTCCTGAGCTTCGTCCTTCCTCCTCCCGACTCTAGCCTCGAATGAAAGGAGACAGCCCCTTTTATACAGTCCCCGGATGAGCCCCAGGTGTTCCCGGCATTCCTCCTCAGGCCATGCCCCAGCGTGGCGGAAGTGCCGGCTGTCCTCCCGCAGCAGCCTCGGGCCGCCCTCTTCCCCAGCACTTCCTGGTGTGGTGGAAGTGCTGGGGTAACAGGTCCCCAAGGTATTGGGGTGCCTCCTGGCGGTGACCACAGGCCCCTACAGGGTGGAGCTTCCATGCCCTGTACCCGTGGCCCCCAAAGCAGCCAGGAAGGTGACCCCCACGTGATCCAGGGTGGGCACAGACCCACATCCGGTCCCTCATGGCGTCCCGCCGGTCATGGCCCCTGGCATCCCTGACAATATATATATGTATATATATATATATATATATATATATATATATATATATATATATATATATATATATACACCGATCTACATACTGTCAAATAAACGACCCACACACCATAGCGCAACATGAGAGGCTTCGCCTTTAGCGCTGACGTCTTAGGTTCGATTCGCGAGTGTGGGTGCAGTGAGTGTGTACTGCCTGATGAGCCCAGAATTAGGGCGAAGCACGTGCGCTGCACTGTTTGCATTATTTGATAGGAAATCTATTTCAATATATTCAATATATATATATATCAGCGCTTAACAATTCATTTTACCCTCGCAACCCCTGTTTGGGAAGAAGAATGAAAAAATATGAGGTTAACGCAGAAAACCAGATCACCAATTTAAGCTTTAGGAATCATAGATACTTTATTCGACATCAATAATTGTTTTGGTAAAGCCATACTCGGTGTAATCCTCCTTCCATGTTATAATATTTCCGCGACTAGCCAAGATTAAATGAACGGTAAAAAAGTAACAGGGAAGCGAGGGTGACTCAGGCAGGCAGACAACAGCTCAATAGCTCGAATTTGGATATAAGTAGGTTCTATTTAGTCGCCAGAAATATCTTTGGTAGGAATGCAAGTTGGATTTAGTCTTTAAATTTCTATGGTGAAGAAAAATTTATGCAATGTTGATTAACTTTCATTCCTACTAAGCATATTTCTGTCGACCAAATAAAAATTACTTAAATTTAAAATTTAAATAGAACTTGAACAAATACGAACATAATACCCACACAGCACTAAGTGCACGTAAGATTAGGAGTCATCCATTTTAACAAGCAGCATATTGCACTGATACGAAATAGCCTGCCCATTTAATTATTTAGGAATGGATAGATAAATTAAGATTTTGTACAAATAATGTTTTAAATTTTTCTTCCTCAGTGGATTCTGGCACCCCCAGCAACAGCTCCTCGCACCCCAAAGGAGATGTGTATATAATATATATATAGATATAGATATAGATATAGATATAGATATAGATAGATACATATAGATATTGAGATATAGATATATATAGATATAGATATATATATAGATATATATATATAGATATATAGATAGATAGATAGATATAGGTGTTGTGACAGATTAAGGGTTTCCTCGCACCCTTGTACCCTCGGACCACACGTCAGACACCAGATAAAAGTCCAATAATAGGATTTATTATAATAATAAAGTGCACAAAGCACGCTCCTCTCCACAATTCTCAATAAACAATCAAATACCTCCACTCCCAGACGCTTAGCCACCCTGCCTCCCAACTCAGCTCGCCGTCTGGGAGCTCCCACAGTCCTTTTATACTCCCTGACCCGGAGGTGTTCCTGCCCAACAGTCCACAAGTCCTTATTCCTTCCGGGTCAGGGTAAATAGTCCTTTTCTTTTCAACCCGGAAGCCCGTCGCTCTTCCTTTGACGAACTTCTGGGTCATAGGGCACAAAGAACTCTTCGGTCCTCCCTGCAGCTCCCTCTCGTGGCCCCCATGGCATCCAGCAGGGCGGTGCATAAAAACTCCATTGTCCGTGATGCCCTGCTAGTCTTCTGGGAACCTCCATGCTGCAAGGAGGGCTCCACCTGGCGGCTTGGGGGTATTGGCCGAGTTAAACAGCTGGCCATCCTCCACAGTGTATGTAAATTTGTGTCTGTATATATGTAGATATGTATGTGTATATATATATATATATATATATATATATATATATATATATATATATATATATATATATATATATATATATATATGCCAGCAACACTCATGACAATGACAAAGCAATTACATTGTCAATCATGTTACGCTATTATTAAAATGTTTCCTTTTCTTTTTCATTACTTCTTTAACACACTACTTCTCTCCTGCAAAGAGTGGGGATTTTGCTATATATGTATATGTATATATGTGTATATGTATATATATATGTATATGTATATATATGCATATATATGTATATGTATATATATATATATATATATGTATGTGTGTGTGTGTGTTTCCTTTTCTTTTTCATAACTTCTTTAACATACTACTTCTCCGCTGTGAAGCGCGGGTATTCTGCTAGTGTATATATATATATTGTGGAGGATGGCTGGCTGTTTATCCCGGCCAATATTCCCAAGCCGCCAGGTGGAGGTCCCCAGAAGACCAGCAGGGCATCATGGACAATGTGGTTTTTATGCACAGCCCTGCTGGATGCCATGGGGGCTACAAGAGGGAGCTGCAGGGAGGACCGAGGACTTCTTCATACCCTATGACCCGGAAGTTCGTCATATCAAGAGCGACGGGCTTCCGGGTTGAAGAAAAGAACTTTACCTGACCCCGAAGTGATTGAGAATCACATGGACTGGGGATTGGGAACACTTCCGGGTCAGGAGATATAAAAGAAAAGTGAGAGCTCCCAGATGGTGAGCTGAGCTGGGTGGAAGGGTGGCAACGCTTCTGGGAGCTGGAGGATTGGTTTATGGTTTATTATTGTGATTGATTATATGAGTATTGTGGTGGAGAGTGTGCTTTGTGCACTGTGGCAATTAAATAAAGTCAACTTCAGGACTTTTACCTGGTGTTTAGAGTCGTGGACAGGGGTTCAAGGGAGCGAGAGCGCCCCCTATCTACCACTATATATATATATTGTGAGCTGGAGGGCTGATCGCACCCCAAATAGAGACAGACGCCCCTGGGAAAACCACAAACCCTGAAACACTGACTACACATTGCTCCTTATCCTTGCACTATAACGCTGTAATACAAGCTCGCGCGGTACTCCACCGACTTATAAGCCTTGCAGCAGCTGTCAGTTTGGGAATTGATTGTTTGCTTTTATCTCTCTGCTCCTAGCGGAACTGTTATATCTGACTTGTCATGGAGCACGTTTAAGCTCATGTGTTTACGGTGTCTGAATAAAAATCCTTCTTTTTTTTCTACGACCTTCTGTGTCTCTGTGCAAATCTGTGACCCAAGCGTGACAAGTGGTACCAGGAGGGGGGGCACCTCGGTGCCGACAAAACTAGAGACCGGTTATCAAAACGATTTTATTGGCTTAATATGGGAAAAGATGTTGAACGATTTTGTACTTCATGTCCAGACTGCCAGATCGTCTCTGCTTATAAGCCTCCTCGGCTCCCCTTTGTCCTATGCCCATATTGGAAGTTCCCTTTCAGCGTGGGATTAGATATTGTGGGACCATTACCTAAGACTAAGGATGGGTACCAATATTTGCTGGTGTTGGTTGATTATGCGACACGATATCCAGAAATGATCGCGCTGAAAAAGGCCAACTCTTCGGCTGTAGCCAAAGCACTATGTGAAACTTTTACTCGTATTGGTATCCCTAGAGAAATCTTAACTGATCAGGGCACACCTTTCACTTCTCGCCTGATGAAACAATTGTGTGACAGCTTTGCTATTAAGAAATTGAGTACTACTGTTTACCATCCTCAAACGAATGGTTTAACCGAGCGATTTAACAAAACATTGAAACAGATGATCAGGCGAGTTGCTCATAATGATCCCACAACATGGAACACTGTCCTACCGTTTGTTTTGTACGCGGTGCGAGAATCACCACAGGCGTCCACTGGCTTGAGTCCCTTCGAGTTGTTATTCGGCAGGCGGCCGCGAGGCATCCTGGATGTGGTACGTGAGGAATGGATAGGAAACGAGAGAGCAGCTAAGGTCCAAGCTTTGCAGATCGACTAATTTCGTTGCAAGACAGAATTTCTATGCTTTCCTCTATTGCTGTGGAAAACCAACAACGAGAACAGGAAACTCAGAAGCGTCTTTACGATAGGCAGCAAGCTCCGTGAGTTCAAACCTGGCGATCGTGTTTTGGTACTGGTTCCCTCGGATCCACACAAATTCTTAGCTAAATGGCAGGGCCCGCCATTATTGAGGAGCGTATGAGTCCGTAAATTACAAGGTTAGAATACCGGCGGCGCAAACCATTCCAGATTTTACACATTAACCTCTTGAAGGAATGGCACGACCGACAAGAGGTTAACACTTCCTTGGCTGCTGTTTCTCAGTCCGATGTTACCATTGGTAACGATCTTACTGACACGCAAAAGACAGAACTGTTATCTTTGATAGAACGGAACACTGATGTCTTTTCAGATTTACCAGGCAAGACTAACATTACAAAACATAAAATTACCACTGCACCTGATGTTCGCAGACAGATGCGCCGTTCGGATACCGAAGCGCAAATATTGTGCGCGAAGAGGTAAAAAAGATGCTGACACTGGGTGTAATTCGTGAAAGTAAAAGTGACTGGTGCAGCCCAGTCGTATTAGTCCCAAAGCAAGACGGTTCGGTTCTGTATCGATTTCAGACGCTTGAATAAGGTCTCTAAATTGATGCTTATCCCATGCCCCGTGTCGATGAACTGTTGGAAAAACTGGGTCAGGCGAGCTATATCTCCACGCTAGATCTCACGAAAGGCTATTGGCAGGTGCCTTTAGAGGCTAGCAGTTGTGAGAAAACGGCATTTGCGACTCTGACGGACTCTATGAATTTACAAGACTCCCGCTTGGTCTTCACGGGCACCTCTAACTTTTCAGCGTATGATGGATCAGATCCCACGTCCTCACTCTGAATATGCTGGGGCATACCTTGACGATGTCGTGATTTTTAGCAATTGATTGGAAAACCACACTGAGAGCGCTTCAAAGCCGTTCTTGAAAGCTTGAGACAGGCTGGCCTTACTGCTAACCCTAAGAAATGTAAACTAGGCATGTCCGAGACTCATTACTTAGGCTATTCTATGGGCAAGGGTTTACTTAGGCCACAATTAAGGAAAATAGAAGAAATGCTTGTTTACCCGAGACCTGAGACACAGAAACAAGTACGCTTTCTGGGACTCGCTGGTTACTACAGAAAATTCATTCCAAATTTTGCACATAGAGCTGCTCCTCTTACAGAACTTACTAGAGGCAGAAAAAACCGACCTGTCCTGTGGACAGAAAATTGCGAACGTTCTTTCAACGATTTAAAAAAAGCATTGTCTTCTTACCCGGTTCTAAGGAACCCGGATTTCACAAAAGATTTTATCTTGCAAACAGACGCAAGTGCATTTGGTGTGGCGCAGTCCTGTCACAAATTTTTGATGGAGAAGAACATCCAATCACATATTTGAGTAGGAAATTACTTCCTAGGGAACGCAATTATTCTACAATTGAGAAAGAATGCTTGGCAATTAGTGGGCTGTGGAAGCGCTTCGCTATTACTTGTGGGGACGAAACTTCACTTTGGTAACTGATCATGCTCCACTCCAGTGGTTGTACCGACAGAAAGATACAAACTCTCATCTAATGAGATGGTTTCTGGGTTTACAACCTTACAGTTTCACAGTAAAGCACCGACCAGGTTCTGAACACGTCAACGCAGACGTGTTATCACGACTAAATGAACCTAGTACAGAGAGTCGCTTGATTCACAGGAATGTGAATAAAGCTGAGGGGAGGGTGTGAGCTGGAGGGCTGATCGCACCCCAAATAGAGACAGACGCCCTGGGAAAACCACAAACCCTGAAACACTGACTACACATTGCTCCTTATCCTTGCACTATAACGCGTAATACAAGCCTCGCGGTACTCCTCCGACTTATAAGCCTTGCAGCGCCTGTCAGTTTGGGAATTGATTGTTTGCTTTTATCTCTCTCTGCTCCTAGCGGAACTGTTATATCTGACTTGTCATGGAGCACGTTTAAGCTCATGTGTTTGCGGTGTCTGAATAAAAATCCTTCTTTTTCTACGACCTTCTGTGTCTCTGTGCAAATCTGTGACCCAAGCGTGACAAGATATATATATATATATATATATATATATATGACAGCAACACTCATCACTCACAACAGTGACAAAACAATTACATTGACAATCATATTACGTTATTTTCAAAATGTTTCCTTTTCTTTTCATTACTTCTTTAACACACTATCTGGCCATGGCACGGTATTTTGCTAATGTCAAATAAAATTTCCCAAGCTCTTTTAGGCATTATGAAAAATGAAGGCCCTGCTTGGAAATGGTATAATAAGTGATGTAATGTTTATTTGACTTGACGTTCTTTGTATTTTTGCACTGGTGACAATCAGGGAAGAGTTTTTTGATATTTTGCTGTGGGTTTTACTCATTTAATCATGTATCACCTGCATTTCCTGGTCCATACTATCAACAGCAATTTCCAGCTCCTCATGGGAAGTCCCCAAGTGCTACCAGAAGCATCAGTTCTCCTCTAAAGTCTGTATGTTTTTTTGAGCTCTCACACTGTCATGAAGAGTCAGCTCAACATAAAACTGATTTTAGTTGCTTGCAATCTCATTCTTTTAGTTACTGCTCAGAGTAGAACCCTTAACTTTCCTTTTCTAGTCAAACTCTCAATCATCTCACCGGTCAGTCATAAACAAGAATCTGAGGTAATTCATTTCTTCAATTTCGGATCTGCTCACTATATACATTAAGGGGAAAATGTGTGCTGTTTTACAGGACAGTCCCATGATTTTCAAGTTTGAGGGCCTAATTCTTATCCTGACATTACACTCTACTGCCAATCACTCCAATGTGAACTTGTATCAGTCTGATGAAACTAAGAAGACAACATCATCAGCAAACAGCACAGAAGTAAATCTTAGGTTCCCAAACTAGATAGTCCCCAATCCTGATCTGCACCTTCATATTCTGCTTATGAAAATTAAAAATATGATAAATGACAAGACACAGAATCTCATGCCCACACTTAATGGACTTGATTTAATGCCGTAAATTTAATCACATCTCTTGCTTTGTAAATCAAGAACAACACTGAAGTGTCAAAACCAAAATTTTTTGTTCCACCTTCCACAAGATACCACAAAGTATTTTTTCAAATCCAACAGCATTATTAGCAAACTCCCTGTCTGTACAAATTCAGACATGGCTAAACATAATGGTGGTCTTCCACTATTTAAAGAAGAGTCACAATTTTCATTTGTTTCATTCTTTAAAATAATATGTTTAGTCCTAATGTAAAAGTTAAGTGTCTGGTCTATGGAATATGGCAGGGGTTCCGATCTCTGATCCTGCAAAGCTGCAGTAGCGGCAAGTTTTCAATCTAACCCTTGTCTAAATTAGTGATTAGTTTTTCTGCTTATTAACATTAAGACTTAGGCCCCTTAATTGTTTATTTTTTCCTTAAATAGGAGCTAACAATAATGAAAAAAAAGAGCCAATACATGATGAGCAACCTGTGTCCATCATACATTTCCAAAAAATAATGTTGATCTTCCGAAGTCCACAAATCATTTTGACAGCGCTCTTAGGAAAAAGTAAATCAACAGTTTTAAAAATGACTGCTGTGGGAGAATAAGAACAGCAACAAGCCATAGAATTAAATGATGTGCTTAATTAACAACAAGAATTTGCTTCTAATTACTGTATGGAAATTGGTTGGTGTTTGAGGACCCAACTTAGGTGGTCATCTGTTGGCTCGCTTCACATCTCATTTTTGTTTGGCTTCCATTTATAGAAAAAATAGGGAATTTAGACGACTGAGTTCTAAAGAACATGGACATAAGAATGAAAGGAAAAGAGATAATTTAACAGCAGAAATCAGTCACTGATTATGAAAGTGGCAGGATGAAAAACCTGCAGCCACTGTAGCCCTCCAGATTCAGAATTGGACACCCCTGAAATATGGAATAAAGAATGGTGGATACCAATTACTTTTGTCAGTTGCAACTTATTTAATGGAAAATTGCAATTTTTTGTTAAATCATGTATCTGTGCAAGGACAAAAGTGTTCAGATTTGAATTCCCTTTGTTCCTACCTGGTATCCAGGGTTCATGTCTATAA
Organism: Polypterus senegalus; assembly: GCF_016835505.1. Lineage (NCBI taxonomy): Eukaryota > Metazoa > Chordata > Cladistia > Polypteriformes > Polypteridae > Polypterus > Polypterus senegalus. Next base: position 8,963 of record NW_024378437.1, read on the forward strand.
TGGAGTTACTGTTCCAGTACCTTGACGTAGGCTTTCATCTCAGTCTTACAACTCTGTCCCACTGACCATGCAAGGGAAAACGACACACAACACCTCTGCCTTCTCCAGAAGAATCACATTCACCTAATTTTCATATTCATTTCATAGACTGAGATATCCAATATCTAATTTCAATGTGGAAAAATATTATTGCCTGATAAATAGGCAATAATATTTTGATGTTACAACTGATTACTATCCTTCCACTGCTGTGAATTTGTTTCTTGGTCAGCTTTCAGTGTCAGATTATTCAGCTCTGAATATTAGAGGATTTTGTAAGTTGAATCTCCACTTTTTTGTGAAGAATAGGTCAACAATTTGACTTGGTCATCACAAAACAGTAAGTTTCTTTCCCTGAATGACTCATAATACTTTGGATTCAAGAGATGTTTTAGCATTCATGTGCACAATTATCCTTGGTACAAAACAGAAATAATGTTTTATTCACTGGTGTCGAGAAACAACCCCAGACTGGTCATAAAATATTTCAATTAACATTGTGATTTGTTTTACGTTTTGTATTTTAAATTTTGGGGTGCCTCATCACTTTGCAATTTTTAATATTTCAAAGAAAAGATGTATCCCTTTTCACATATAGACAGACACTGGCACCTATCTTCTTATTAGAATCAAAATCCTGTCTTGCCGTTCACAAATAAATATATCAATTTCAGTACTGTTATCTCCCTGGTTGGATACCTAATCCAAGTTTCAATAAGGAACATAAGAGAGGTTTCACAATATTTGTCAAGATGTTGTGCAAGTGCTCTTAGCTTACCCAATTTATACATTGCATGGTGACAGTTGGCAAAGACAATTTAAAGTCCTCCATCTTACTGTAGCTTGTAGTCTGTCTGTTTTTCCTTTCATTCAGATCATGTGAGATAACAACAGTACAGGGAACTTTGTTTGCAGCTGGTGACATCCTGGCCATTGAATAGTGAACAGTGATAGCCCCACACATTACTTGCAAATTCAATGTGCAGGCATTGTGTGTGCTGTGTAGTAAATTACGTTGGCAATAACAATAAAATTAATAAAGAATGTAAAAATATTGTTATACGATTTTATAAAATAAGTGACTTCTAATAAAGGAGAAAAAATAAAAGAAAGATTATTTAAGGCCTGCCAGAATCTTTAATAATGAAATCAATCTTTTGTTTTTTGTTTCCATCTGTTTCACTAATCCTCACCTTTACCAGGACCATCTGATGGGAAATTCAGAAATGATACCAGAAATTGTAAGTGTTTTAATTTGGTTTTTCTTACTGTCGCTAGCATGTAATCATCTGATTGTGATTAGCTTTATCACAACCTAATGTTTATTTAGTAAAGATTTGTCATGTTTCATTATTAATGTAGCAGAATTTACATTTATCATTCTCTGAGCAGGGTTTGATGGATACTGAATTATCTTATGATTTCCTTCAAAATGTCCTGGATCATAATAAGATTCCTGCTCTAGTTTTTACATTAAATTGGCATAATGGTAAAAGTTATTATACAATTAACATTTGTACCTGTTTTTTTTTTACCTAAAGTGGCCATAATGTGTGTATGTATGTTTGTTGGGTTTGTGTGTATGTTTGCCCTGCAATAGACTGATGCCCAGTCCAGGGTTTGTTCCTTCCTTGCACCCTATGGTAGGTGGGATAGGCTCCAGGTACCCCCCAGTGACCCTGGGCTGGATTAAGCGGGTTAGCAAATGACATGACATTATGCAGTTGTTCAGTTGTTACTCATAGCAACCTTCTCCACACCTTTAATGTGTGGAGAAGCTGATTTTTGTATTTCAATTAATAGAGAAGAGAGGTAAAATTCAAATTTTTAGCAATACAAATTGTATATAAAATTTAATTCCATATTTTCTTCTTCTGTATTTATAGATATTACTTGTCAGCTGTTAAAGACAGTTATCTGAAGGTGCAAACTGTAAAATAAATTGATAAAGTGTAGAAATATTGCTGATTTTTAGCTAAAATATTTTCCAATGTGAATGGTGATGGGAGATCAATTTTAAACTGTTAGTAATCACATATAATGATCTGACAGTTCATTAAAGTTGGGTGTGTTATCTTGAGCCTGTTGCTAAGAAAATGATTCACGCAGATGAATTAATTGTTCATAATTTGATACTTCTAATCTTTAATAGTTTGCAGAGGAACTTGAAAAGTATGAAGATGAAATTGACAGTGACCAGAAGAAAGAGACAATTAGAAAAATGATCCAAAACTGCGATTATACATCATCAGTTTCAGAGAATAAGGTGATTAATTTTATAGATATTACATGAATTTTAAGGTATATCCCATGAATTAAATATTAACCTTCTTGAATTAAGATAAGCTGATTGTGTCCACATTTACATTATTTAATAATATTAAGGAGTTAAGAGTTCCTTTACTGTTTCTTTTGAATGATAATTTTCCTTTAGCAAAATGTACTTTTTTTATGCCACTGCTGCAAAAACGGCAGATGGAAACAACAGGACAACCCCAAGAGAAGAAGAAAGCAAATAACAAAGTCAAGAGAAAGAACAAGGGTCAGAGGAGATGAGAATCTGCAACAAAACCAAAAGAAGAAACCAGAAACAGCACCCAAAATTTAAAGTAAATTAGAACATGAAGAACATGTTTTAGCTCTGAAATATGTAAAGAAACTAACATCTAATGCTGAGAATTCAAGTTCTAAGGATTTCTCAGAAAGCAGGAAAATCGTGTCACCACTTTAAAAAGCTTTCTTGTCATGATGTCACAATATGTGATGGCAGCAGGCACATACTGGTACCCACAAAATGGCTGCAAGTGAAATCAAATAAATCAAAATGGTAACACTGCAGTAGGACAAAATGATGGCCAAAAAATAAAAATAATAGCTAAAAAATTAATATTAAATTACAAAATAAATAGTGAAAAATTATTTCTTCTCAATCATGTTAATTTTCCATGTGAAATTGTATTCTAAAAGGAAGCATTTTTTTCTTTAATTTAAAAAAAATCCCAGGGCTGTCTTTCATTTTAAAATGGAAGTTGTGGTCCAGGGATCCAAATGTGAAAGCCAAAACTTTAAAACGTAATGAATATATCCACTTTGAAGCAGCAAAGATTTTAATTTAAGACAAGCTTGCCTTCTAGGTGTCTGAAGCATGCCTGTGACAACAAAAGAAAACAGTAATACATTTTATCGCAAATTTTTGATGTCATTTTGTTGAATTAAGCTTACATTTCCTGCTTGCAGCAGGCATCATGCTAGAGCTGTGATATTTCTCTCAGGTGCGCCCCTAATTCACCAAACTTCCATAGCTTCAGGCAGTGTATTATCCTACTTTTAACTTTCTAATTTTGTTTCCTCGACAGTTAGTTTCTACTGTGGCTTGAAGCAAAGGATGATCTGTGCAAAAGTGTGTCAAGTGTCTGGTATAACAGCAAGCAGTCAGTGTGCAATGAAATCCTTTGATTTAAATATATATCTGCTATGATTCAAATCATGAGCCAGTGCCAGTGGCACATGCATAGGCCCACATCATTTTTTTTTTATGCCATGTGTTGTCAAATCATATTTTTATAGACAATGCTGGCATATACACTGAATCACATACACATAGCCTATAGTGTGACACTCATACCTAGTGACTGTGTAGTGTGTGAGGGTGAAGCATTAGCATAAGAGTTTCATTGAACTTAGTACACATAAAAATAAACATGACTCGACTGACTACATTGCAATGTGTTTTTATAAAAGCCTTAAATTTATAAAAGAGCCAAGACCACCTATATGTCAATACTGAGTTCACTGGGCCAATCAACACTCAGCATTACACACTTTCTATGGTGTGGTGTACACACACAATTTCAAAATACTTAGAAAATGAAAAAGGCAGATTATGAGACAGAATGAAACCTCAATGAAACAGACTGAAGTGCCACAAACCAATTATTATAATTTTATAGCACAAGCTGAAGATATGGTAGAAGAAAAAAAATTAAAGTGAATAAACATAATTACTAAGTGACATTGTAGGTGTGAGGGATTTGTAGCAATTTTAAATCAATTTTAATTATTATAATGGAATTTTTTTCAGTGTTTATTGTCAAGTTGTCAACAGAGAGAGACAGTAATTCAGATCTGGGCATCAACAATAATATCAATAACAGGGCTTGGAGACATCTGAATTTTCAAAGTGAAACAATGTTCCGGGGTTCGAAAAGTTGCCACTGAGGTGAATCACAACAGCCGGTCTCCTATTAAAATAGCTGAATTTCACCAAAATATTTTGGTTTTTTTCTTTACTAAACCGACAAGCACACTGTTTTTAAATATGTTTTTTGATATGTGTGTTTCAAAACCCTGCCTGGGGTTTGTCTCCTGCCTAGTGCCCTGTGTTGGCTGGGATTGGCTTCAGCAGACCCCTGTGACCCTGTAGTTAGGATTTAGTGAGTTGGATAATGGATGATAATGTGTTTCAACATATTTTTCAAAACGTGCAATGTCAAGACATGGCTCAATACTCGATAACACTCTCCGCTTGACAAATGAATGTTTTCAGTACGTTATCTGGCTTTCTTTTCACCTTCAGGCTTCTGTCCCATGTCTTTCATTTTAAAATGCAACAACAGGCTAGGTAATTTTTTTACTATCTTCTTATATAATACGCTACCATGGCTGTCCGTTTGTCTATCCAGGATTTTAAATCACGTGTAGTTCACAAACCATTTGAACTATTGACCTGAAATTTGGTAAACATATACTACATGGCCTCTACTGTCCACTTACAGGGTGATGATTTTTATTACTCTTTTTATTTTTATTTTAGTTTATTGCAGAATCAACTCTCTGCAGTAGGCAGCAGTGCGACCATGTGGCACATGTGTATGGGCTCCCTGTTCTCTTCCTCTACCTCTTCTTATCTTAAATCATTCTTGAGGCAGATTGAACACTTCAGTGATAGCTTAAGTGAAAAATTAAGAAAAACATATTAAGTATTTGCAACACAAAAACAGAAAAAGAGAAGAAGCAGGCCGCTAGGGTGGAGAAAACAAGAGCTGCTCAGGAAGCAGCAAGCGCATCAACCTCTGAGCAAACGAATGCTAAATGTACAGAGAAAGAGGATGAAAACTAGAAGTCACATGTATTCACTGCACATTATCGTGCAGTCCGCCGTTACTGGTTTATAATAAATAATTCCCTTTAAAACACAATTTCATGTGGCAAATGAATATATACCATGATTGTGAAATTAAAACTTCGACTTGAAAAATACCTAATGTATCCTTTAATATTCATACATGGACACTGGAGAAAACCATTATTTTTTGGTCCTTGCAATGTTGACCCTTGATGAAATGAAATCTGACCTTGTTCAGATGCTCCATTGTTTGCTTCAAGCTACAGTATATCATCTCTAAAGAAGCTCCAAAAGGCCTCTGGACATGACTCTTTATAAGCCTCTTTAAAAGCATTAGCTGGTCTTCATACTACCAAGAGATGGCAAAGCTTTCACTCCATTTTTATTTTTTGAGACTAATAAAACTGACTTAGAAGCCAGTCATCATCATGGGATGGGGAATCAGTATGATCTGTAAATATGCACTCTCTTCTAATTCTTCCATTTGCGATATCTTCTAAATGTGCTAAAACAGTAATGATGGTTGTAATAGTTTGTCCATTCTGTGCACCATTATATTGTTACAGATTGATTACAATTAAGTGCCAATTAATATGTAATTAATTTTGGTATATTCAATAAAGCCTACATCATGGATGCGAATCTAAACAGAAAGAGAGACCGCACAGAAACAATAGCACTGCTTTGATGTTGGGTGCCACCCGTTTCATAACAGAGCAGAAACGTAAGTACGAGTACACATGACGTGAGGCTGCCGTGAAAATGAGCGTGGCTTTACCCCAAGTTTAGTTTTTATACATCTCGAGGCCAGAATGGAAATGGCCATATGCAACATTTTTGTGCATACACATTTATACATGAGGTCCTTGGTCTTTGATTTTTACAGCAGGGTAGTGCATTGGTTAGTACTGCCATTTCTTAGTTCCAGCCATTCTGGGTTCAATTCCACAACAGGTCATTGTCTATTTAGAATTTGCACATTTTTCTCATGTTTACATGGGTTTTCATCCAGACACTCATATTTACTACTCCCATCCCTAAAATCACCCTTTGCTGGTGAGGGTTATTGACAATTCAATAATAGAGTGGGTTCTGCAGTTGCCTGATAGTCTTTCAAGTGTGGTTTAATTTTATATTTATTTATGTTCATCAGCAGCCATGCCACATGCTCTTCAGAAAAGGTAGTCTGCTTGAAGCTAAGCATGTTTGGGTCCTACCAGTACTTGGATGGGAAACCATCTAGGAGAAGCTTCGGTGGCTGCTGGAAGAGGTGCTGATGAGGTCATCAGGGAGCACTTATTCTGTGGTCTCTGTGTGAATTCCAATGCCCCACTGCAGTGACAGTGACACTGTGCTGCAAACATCCTTTGGATGAGACATAAAACCAAGGTCCTGAATCTCTGTAGTCCTAAAAGATCTCTGAACATCTATATTAATAAAAGGCAAAGCACTCACTCACTCACTCACTCACTCACTCATTCATCACTAATTCTCGAACTTCCCGTGTAGGTAGAAGGCTGAAATTTGGCAGGCTCATTCCTTACAGCTTACTTACAAAAGTTGGGCAGGTTTCATTTCGAAATTCTACGCCTAATGGTCATAACTGGAAGGTATTTTTCTCCATTAACTGTAATAGAGTTGAGCTGGAAAGACGTGGGGGGTGGAGTTTCGTGTGACATCACCACGCCTCCCACGTAATCACGTGAACTGACTGTCAACGCAGTGCGTAGAAAACAAGGAAGACCTCCAAAAAGCGCTTAAGAAAACATGCATTATATAATTGAGAAGGCAGCGAAACAATAAGAAGCGAGCGAGTGACATATACTACCATATTCATGAGTGCTGCTACCTCGGAAATAAAGCACGGTGTAAACTTAAAGTTTAAATTAAGTTCATAGACAGGCTGCCGCTCGCGTTTCACATGCCCACAGGTAATGCGGGATACAAGTTTAATGAGAGGACGAGGATATAAGCGAGTTTTGATCACTTTGTAACTAAGTTAAAATTGTAGGTGAAGGGTGTGCTTATGCAAATTCCGAGACTGTGTTTGTGGGGATTGACAGTTAAGGCGGGTGGGGAGTGACATCATTATCTCCCCTCCCATTCATCTCATTTCGCTCTGAGCTGAGCTCCGCGGCGCGTCTTCTTCAAGCAACCGTCAGACTGCCACCAAATACTCACAAAAAAATCCACAAGGTAATACGCACTCTGTCTCGAGAGTTTCTACACACTGAATCCTCCAGGCACTACTTACAAAAGGTCACATTGACAATCGTGTTACGTTATTTTTAAAATCTTTCCTTTTCTTAGCACAAGCACAGCTGAGAAGCTTCGATGCATGTGCTCCATAACGTGTTAAAAAATAATGCATTTAATCACACTTTGCATTACAAGCAAAGGGGAGCTTTTGTCAATGCATGATTTCCTGGTACACCGATTACATTGATCAGCATCCGATTCATTTTACCCTCGCACCACCTTAGTTTGAGAAGAAGTATGAAAAAATATGAGGTTAACACAGAAAAACAGATCACCAATTCAAGCTTTATGAATAATCGATTAAGCCATCAATAATTGTTTTGGTAAAGCCATCCTCCTTCCATTTTATAATTTTCCGCCACTAGCCATGATTAAATGAACGGTAGAAAAGTAAGAGCAAAGCGAGGGTGACTTATTTAGGCAGGCATATATATGACAGCAACACTCATGACAATGTCAATCATGTTACGTTATTATTAAAATGTTTCCTTTTTTTTTCATTACTTCTTTAACACACTACTTCTCGCTGCAGTAGCGGGTATTTTGCTATATATATATATATGAATGACCTCCAAAGAGCGCTGAGACTTTTGATATCATGAACGTGTCTGCAAAACTGGGGTCTCCTGCCCAGCAAAAGTCGAGCAGCCAGCGCTGTGCATAGCTGTGCCGGCCTTTGAGGCGCTGACTGTGCTTCTGCCTTAAGTCAAAGTGAGCACTTTTAATTTTTTTCATCCTCCCCTGCGCTATAGCCCAGACAAGTGCAAACACGGGACCCCTTTTCTACACCACGGCAAAATAATATTAAGGTGATTCACACTTTCTTTTGCACGTATACGATTATGAGGTCCTCACTCGGATTATGAAGACACGCACAGTGGAGGACTGACAGTGCCATCACAGCCGATTAATGGCGGGACGTCTCACCAGTCTACACAAGACCCACCGCGACTGTCCCCAAAAGGCGATCATAACGTCAGCAAACACATCTCTCTATACTATATAAAAGAAAAGGCAACTTTCCTTTCTTTACACCTTTTTCCTTTTATCCCAAACCAAAGCCTTTCTCTCTTAACACTGCAGAGGACACAAAACTAATTTTCTTTAAATGCCGGTAAGGCACATTACCAGAGGCACAAATTTGAACGTTCACATAGAAAATGTAATTTCAATGTACCTGTACTTCTTAAAACGTTAATGTTTTACTGTTTAATAACTTATAGACTATAATTTATTATTTTTCCCTTGCACTCAGTGACCAAACCTATACACACACATATAGACACATACAAACATACACACAAGTATATGTATGTGTATATATATACACACACACACACACACACACATACATACATACATACATACATACATACACATATATATATATGTGTGTGTGTATGTATGTATGTGTGTGTATATATGATGTAGATAGGTATGTATATATATATATATATTTATATATATATATGTGTGTATATGTAGATATGTATATAGATATGTAGATATGAAGATATGTATGTGTATGTATGTATGTATGTATGTATGTATGTGTGTGTGTGTGTGTGTGTGTATATATATGACAGCAGCAATCCAAGCTGTGAGAAAACAGTAAAAAGGAGGTGTGTCAGACGTCGTGGTACATTTTCTGATGCAGCTAGACGAAAACAACTTCGTGACGCTGCCACCAAATACACAAAACAATTACTTTGACAATCATGTTACATTATTTTTAAAATGTTTCCTTTTCTTTTTCATAACTTCTTTAACACATGACACCACTGCGAAGCGCGGGTATTTTGCTATATATATATATATATCACAGCGACACTCATAACAGTGACAAAACAATTACATTGACAATCATGTTACGTTATTTTCAAAATGTTTCCTTTTCTTTCTCTTTCCTTCTTTAACACACTACTTCTCGCTGCCTGGGTATATATATATATATAGATAGATAGAGATATATATATATATAAAGATAGATATGAGAAGAACATATATATATATATATATATATATATATATATATATATATATATATATATATATATAGATAGATAGATATGAGAACAACACTCATATCAATGACAAAACAATTTTTCCTTTTCTTTTTCGTACCTTCTTTAACACACTACTTCTCCATGCTGCTGGTATTCTGCTAGTCTATACTAATAAAAGGCAAAGCCCTCACTCACTCACTCACTCACTCACTGACTCACTCATCACTAATTCTCCAACTTCCCGTGTAGGTAGAAGGCTGAAATTTGGCAGGCTCATTCCTTACAGCTTACTTACAAAAGTTGGGCAGGTTTCATTTCGAAATTCTACGCCTAATGGTCATAACTGGAAGGTATTTTTCTCCATTAACTGTAATGGAGTTGAGCTGGAATGACGTGGGGGGGTGGAGTTTCGTGTGACATCATCACGCCTCCCACGTAATCACGTGAACTGATTTTTAACGCAGTGCGTAGAAAACCAGGAAGACCTCCAAAAAGCGCTTAAGAAAACATACATTATATAATTGAGAAGGCAGTGAAAAACAATAAGAAGCGAGCGAGTGACATATACTACCATATTCATGAGTGCTGCTACCTCGGAAAGAAAGCAAGGTGTAAACCTAAACTTTAAATTAAGTTCATAGAAAGGCTACGCTGGCGTTTCACATGCCCACAGGTAATGCGGGATACAAGTTTAATGAGAGGACGCAGGATATAAACGAGAGTTTTGATCACTTTGTAACTAAGTTAAAATTGTAGGTGAAGGGGTGTGCTTATGCAAATTCCGAGAGACTGTGTTTGTGGGGGAGTCACGTCATCATCTCCCCTCCCATTCATCTAATTTCGGTCTGAGCTGAGCTCGCTAATGCCGTCTTTCGAAGCAACTTCGTCAGACTGCCACCAAATACTCACAGAAAAATCCACAAGTTAATACACACGCTATCTCTCGAGTTTCTCCACACTGAATCCTCCAGGCACTACTTACAAAAGGTCACATTGACAATCGTGTTACGTTATTTTTAAAATCTTTCCTTTTCTTAGCACAAGCACAGCTGAGAAGCTTCGATGCATGTGCTCCATAACGCGTTAAAAATAATGCATTTAATCACACTTTGCATTACAAGCAAAGGGGAGCTTTTGTCAATGCATGATTTCCTGGTACACGGATTACATTGATCAGCACATCCCGATTCATTTTACCCTCGCACCACCTTAGTTTGAGAAGAAGTCTGAAAAAATATGAGGTTAACACAGAAAAACATCACCAATTCAAGCTTTATGAATAATCGATTCGCCATCAATAATTGTTTTGGTAAAGCCATCCTCCTTCCATTTTATAATTTTTCCGCCAATAGCCATGATTAAATGAACGGTAAATAAAGTAAGAGCAAAGCGAGGGTGACTTATTTAGGCAGGTATATATATGACAGCAACACTCATGACAATGTCAATCATGTTACGTTATTATTAAAATGTTTCCTTTTCTTTTTCATTACTTCTTTAACACACTACTTCTCCGCTGCGAGGCGCGGGATTTTGCTATATATATAATATATGAATGACCTCCAAAGAGCGCTGAGACTTTTGATATCATGAACGTGTGTACAAAAACTGTGGTCTCCTGCCCAGCAAAAGTCGAGCAGCCAGCGCGCATAGCTGTGCCGGCCTTTGAGACGCTGACTGCGCTTCTGCCTTAAGTCAAAGTGAGCACTTTTAATTTTTTCATCCTCCCCCGGCGCTATAGCCCAGACAAGTGCAAACACGGGACCCCTTTTCTACACCACGGAAAAATAATATTAAGGCGATTCACACTTTCTTTTGCACGTATACGATTATGAGGTCATCACCTCGGATTATGAAGACACGCACGAGTGGAGGACTGACAGTGCCATCACAGCTGATTAATGGCAGGGGCGTCTCACCAGTCTACACAAGACCCACGCGACTGTCCCAAAAGGCGATCATAACGCAGCGAACACATCTCTCTATACTATATAAAAGAAAAAGGCAACTTTCCTTTCTTTACACCTTTTATCCCAAACCAAAGCCTTTTCTCTTAACAGTGCAGAGGACACAAAACTAATTTTTTTAAATGCCGGTAAGGCACATTACCAGAGGCACAAATTTGAACGTTCACATAGAAAATGTAATTTCTATACCACAGCCGTCGTGTAGCGCCTTTCAAAAGGGATCTACTACCGAGAGATGATCCATATATTTTAGCTGCTGTTAGTTACTTACCTGTTGTGTTACACAGTCTTTAAAATGTAGTTTACCATAACCACTCCAGTAGGCTCAATGTACCTGTACTTCTTAAAACGTTAATGTTTTACTGTTTAATAACTTATAGACTATATTTTATTATTTTTCCCTTGCACTCAGTGACCAAAGCTATACACACACATATAGACACATACAAACATACACACAAGTATATATATGTGTATATATATGTATGTATATATATATATATATATATACACACACACACCCTATCTACATTATATATATATATATATATATATATATACACACACACACACACACATACATACATACATACATACATACATACACACATATATATAATTTGTGTGTGTGTATGTATGTATGTGTGTGTATATATGATGTAGATAGGTATGTATATATATATATGTGTATATGTAGATATGTATATATAGATATGTAGATATGAAGATATGTATGTGTATATATATGTGTATATATATATATGTATGTATGTGTGTGTGTGTGTGTGTGTATATATATATGACAGCAGCAATCCAAGCTTTGAGAAAACAGTAAAAAGGAGGCGTGTCAGACGTCGTGGTACATTTTCTGATGCAGCTACGAAAACAACTTTGTGACGCTGCCGCCAAATACACAAAACAATTACTTTGACAATCATGTTACATTATTTTTAAAATGTTTCCTTTTCTTTTCATAACTTCTTAAACACATGACATCGCTGAAGCTGGTATTTTTTATATATATATATATATATATATATATATATATATATATATATATATATATATCACAGCGACACTCATAACAGTGACAAAACAATTACATTGACAATCATGTTACGTTATTTTCAAAATCTTTCCTTTTCTTTCTCTTTCCTTCTTTAACACACTACTTCTCCGCTGCCAAGCGCGAGTATATATATATATATATATAGATAGATAGAGATATATATATATAGATAGATATGAGAACAACACTCATATCAATGACAAAACAATTACATTAACAATTATGTTACATTATTTTTAAAATTTTTCCTTTTCTTTTTCGTACCTTCTTTAACACACTACTTCTCCGCTGCGAAGCGCGGGTATTCTGCTATCTTTCATAAAGAGCAGGTTGTACCCCAATGTCCTGGCTAAACAGCCTGGTCATTTCGGCCCACTAATCATTCTCTCTCCATTATTGACTAATCATCTCTTTCTCCCCTTCACCACCAAATAACTAATATGTGGTGAGTGCATTGGTGCAAAATGGATGCTGCCACACATTCAGGTGGATGCTGTGCATTGGCAGTGGGGGAAGTGGCTCCATCCTCTCAATGAAAAGTGCTTTAGGTTGTGAAAAAAGTGCTATATAAATGCAATGTATTGTCTTCGTATTTTTAAGTTGTGGTTTTTGAATTTCCTCCAGAAAGTCATATTTGTCCTGCTTGCAATTAATTATTGAAAGTTTGATATGCTAAACCCTGAAATAATATATGTAAAAATAGTAATATTATTGTATTACTATATTATTATTATTATTAAGAATATATTTATATTATATATATAAATATAATATAGTAATACCTTAATGTAGTTAACTGAATAACATAGAAATGTTGAGAATACCTCTCTCCTCACCCCACTGATTGCTTCTTTATTTATTTATTTAACTAACTTTCTTCATACTTGTGAAATGTGGCTTTGCGGCTAAAGGATCGGTACAGGTAACTCAAAGGTTGCCGGTTCGAATCCCGGCAGTGACAGAAGGAATCCTACTCCATTGGGCCCTTGAGCAAACCCCTTAACCTGCAACTGCTCCCGAGGTGCTGTACAAATAGCTGACCCTGCACTCAGACTCCAATAAAACTCTGTGTGTCTCTGGAGAGTAATTTGGAGTTTTCAAAAAATGACAAATTCCTAATACAAGAAATTGTATATGGCGATTAAAGGACGTGATCACTTGCTCAGTGATCAGAGCAGTCTGGTTTTACGCCTGAGAAGTCTACCATCGACTGCATCCTGGCACTGAGGGTTCTCATGGAGTGCAAATATGAATATCGACAGAGTGTCTTTGTAGCCTTTGTCGATTTTTCATAAAGCATTCGATTCAGTGGTTTGATCTGCTCTGTGAGACATCCTCAGACTTTACAGGATCCCGAAGTTGCAGGATATCATGACCAGTCTGTACAATGGTATTGTGAGTGCTGTGCAGAGTTGAAGGAGAACCTCTGTGTTTTTTCCAGTTAATTCTGGGGTTTGTCACAGGTGTAATCTTGATCCTACTTGACAATCAACTTCCGGTTGAGTGAACACTGGCGGGACTGGTCGCCGCTGCTCGCAAGTAACTAGAATATTGATTTTGCTAGACTACTGATTTTGATGGTATTTCTTTTGCCATATTGCTGACATCTCTGCGTGGCTATGTATGCTATATACTATATACTATATGCTGTGTCTGCATTTAGCTTCAGCCTAACCTTCGTTTTGTTTGAAACTTACCGGTTTATTTTCTGGACGTCTGAGCTGCCTGCGGCCTCCTCGCCTACAATGTGGACTGGTAGGATATTTGCTTGGTTGTTTGTTTGGAGTCTTCTGTCGCTCGTTATTCAACCTGCGACTGACCTCCTCCAGTACCCAGCTGCTGAGCTGCTTCGACTGTGTCTTCTCCAATCTGTGCCTCTGCAGTCAGTGCTATATTTCAACCAGGACGTCATACTTCTACCTCGTCGGAGATACATCCATCGTGGGTCCCTCCGGAGATTCCGAACGGACGCCTCGAAAGGAATTAACTCTTTTTGGTCTGATTTTCGGCACCCTCCACATAACACAGATAGGAACACTGACCATAACGTGTTGGCCAGTTTAGCTCGGTCGACTAACACCACTGTCAAATGCGACAGCAACATTGTTAGCTTTGGTCTATTGA
>NW_024378438.1:0-5924 GCF_016835505.1 Polypterus senegalus
TACTTTGTTTTGAGGTGCCCATAATTATTTCAGTTTGATATAGTCAGTGCACAAAGCAGTACCGTAACTCTTCAAATTTCACAAGGTGAGTTTCATGAGAACTCCTTGACTGGACATGGAAGACAAAAAAAAAAACTTTTACAAGCATCTTGGAAACACTTGATTAGTTATTTTGCTGTGAGCCAGGCTTTTGACGAAGTTCAGAATGACTACAGTGGTGCACAATATTACCTTTTTCTTTTCAGTTTAGTTCCTCATGTTGGAGTTCTTGGAGCAATGTGTCTAAATTGTAATACCAAATAATCTGCCATGTTTTGGTACCGTCATGTTTAACAAAATTTCATGGTAGTTTTGTGCAGATGATGCATACCATTTCTAAACTGACTTTCATTCTAAAAGACTTTCATGCAATGGGCCACCACTAAATTGTATGCGACTCAACGGAGTCTAAGACAAAGTCTTTACAATTATAATTATAAGTGACATTTATATTTTTCGTTTGCCAACTTGCTACAGGCATATACAGTGGAATCTCGGTTTACAAGTAACTTAGTTTACGAGTGTTTTGCAAGGCGAGCAAAAAGATAATAAATTTTGACTTGATTAACGGCGATGTATTGTCTGATAGTATGGATACACTTTGTCTGCTGGCGTCATGTGATCAAAACTGAGCGATATATATATATATATATATATATATACACATATATATATCATATACACTGTGTGTACAATTATTAAAGTGAGTATTTTGACCATATCATCATTTTATCTATATTCCAACTCAAGCTGTATTAACTTGAATGCTTATTGGATTTAAGCCCGTCAGGTGATGTATTTGTATAATGAGGGAGGTGTGGCCTAAGGAGATCAACACCCTATATCAAGTGTGCAGAATTATTAAGCTAGTTTTCCTCGGGCAAAGCAGGAAGCGAGATTTAACCGACTCTGAAAAGTCAAAAATTGTAAAAAGTCTTTCAGAGGGATGCAGCACTTTTGGAATTGCTAAGATATTGGTGTGTGATCACAGAACCATCAAACATTTTGTTGCAAATAGTCAACAGAGATTACTAAGAAAGCGTGTTGAGAACAAAAGATGCAAATTAGCTGCCAAAGATTTGAGAAGAATCAAGCGTGAAGCTACCAGGAACCCACATTATCCTCCAGTACTTTCATATTCCAGAGCTGCAACCTACCTGGAGTGCCCAGAAGTACAAGGTGTTCAGTGCTCAAAGACATAGCCAAGGTAAGGAGGGCTGAAACCCAACCACCACTGAACAAGAAACATAAGTTGAAACGTCAAAACTGGGCCAAGAAATATCTGAAGACAGATTTTTTCAAAGGTTTTATGGACCGATGAGATGAGAGTGACTCTTGATGGACCAGATGGATGGACCTGTGGATCAGTAATGGGCACTGAGCTCCACTCCAAGCGTGGAGGTGGGTTACTGGTATGAGCTGGTATTTTTAAAGATGAGCTAGTTGGACCTTTTTGCATTGAAGATGAACTCAAAATCAACTCCCAAACCTACTGCCAGTTTTTTGAAGACACTTTCTTCAAACAGTGATACAGGAAAAAGACCATGATTTTTATGCAGGCCAATGCTCCATCACTTGCATGAAGTTCTCCACTGCGTAGCCAGCCAGTAAAGGCCTTAAAGATGAAGGAATAATGGCTTGGCCCCCCTTCCTCATCTGACCTAAACCCTATCCCGAGAACTTGTGGGCACTTCTTAAACGCTAGATTTACGGGGGAGAAAAACAATACACCTCTCTGAAGAGTGTCTGGGAGGCTGTAGTCACTGCTCCACAAAAGCTGATAAATCAACAGATCAAGAAACTGACAGACTCCATGAATGAAGAAAGGCTTATGACTGTTATTGGAAAGAAGGGGTGGCTATATTGGTCATTGATTGATTGATTTATTTTTTGAAATGTCAGAGATGTTTATTTGTAAATTTTGAGGTGTTTGTTTATTATTCTCACTATAACAGATGAAAATAAACATGTGAGATGGGAAAATTTTCATTTTCCTTTAGTTGCATAATAAATCTGCACACTAATAGTTGCCTAATAATGTGCTTGCTATATGTATTCCCCTGATGATGTTCACACTCACATTTCCGTTGTGAAACATTCAGGTTTCAGGTTTATTAACATTTTGGATTGACTGATAGCACTGTGTTTGTTCCATATTAAAATTAATCCTCAAAAATACAACTTGCCTAATAATTCTGCACTCACTGTACATACATACATACATATATATATATATATATATATATATATATATATACACTAGCAAAATACCAGCCGCGGAAGTAGTGTTAAAGAAGCAATGAAAAGAAAAAGGAAACATTTTGAAAATAACGTAACCTGATTGTCAATGTAATTGTTTGTCACTGTTGTGAGTGATGAGTGTTGTTGTCATATATAAATATTTACACACACACACACACATAAACATATATATACATACCTATACATACATATATATATATGTATACATACATATATATATATATATATATATATACATATATGTATATATATATGTATACATACATACATATATATATACACACATACACACACACATACATGCACATATACATATATATACATATATATACATATATATATATATATAAACACACATATATACACACAAATACATATATATATATATAACATACATCACACACACATATATAAAAATATATATACATATACATACATATCTAATATACACACACAGCTATTTAGATCAAGTATACGTCTGTTTGTTAAAACGGTTGACTCAGGGCTTACGGGAATAACAAATCAAATCATTCAGTTGTCTTTGTATATGTCATTTTAGAGCTGGCGCCTGGATCTTTTTTGGCCACAAGGTTGCTTCTGTTTGGTGTGAGGTTCTGTGTAAGGGGATTCTCAGGATGGATTGCAGATGCTCATCAGTAAGACGACCGTGTGCTGTTTGTTAGTCTTTATCACTAGAAGAGCTTCTCACACAGATATGTGTACTAAACATGCACAATGGTTCGAGCCGCATGTAGATGGACTTTTTGTCCTTCGTCACCAAGCGCCAGTGCAAACTCGGCAATCTAGTAAGCAGTAGAGTGTTGGCAAGCAGCTGAGCGCTGCATTATGGATCTCAGTTTATTGTGTTACCAGCTTCATATACCGGCTTTAATAACAATAATACAGTATATAAAATGATCGCTGGGCGGATATAATTACAGCGGGCGGATGTGCTATGACCCTTGAGTTTGACACATATGGACTAAATAGAACTTGAAAAGATATATTTTTCAAATGTGATCGGCAATTCAGATAGAGTTCACACGCTTTACTACAGCCTGCATGCCTCAATAAGTCATCCTCCTCGTTCTTACTTTTTTTACGTTCATCTAATGATACACTGAGTATGGCTTTACCAAAACAATCATTGATGGCAATAAAGTATCCATTATTAGAGTATGTAGAGCGGGATATATATATACATATATATATACCCAGCGTGTCACTTAATAGAAGTAGTGTGTTAAAGGTAGAAAAGAAGGAACATTTTAAAAATAAGTAACATGACTGTCAATATACAGTATTTGTTTTGTGAGTGTTACTGAGTGTTGCTGTCATCAAGGATTTGATTATCATTATTTCTTTCAATCAGGTTAAGTATTTGTAGGATGTGTTGTGTTCCAAGTTACATTCCGTGTTTGTCAATCGTTGTAAAGATGACAGGTTTCATTCATCGATTCGTTTCTTACTGCATCAATAAACAGCTCGTCTTCTTCTTTATCTGAGACCTGACACACTGCATGCACGGGTTTTTACACTGTCTTCCTTTAGCGGGACATTGACTTTTCCACCGTGTGCTTTGTTTCCAGAGTAGCTGCATTTATGAATATGCTTATCAGCGCTTCATATTTTTTGCTGCCTTTTCAATTGTGTAATTGGTTTTGTTCAGGCTCTTTGGAACTGTTGCTTTTATCTGTGCACTGCGTCAGTTCACGTGAGCCACTGTGCACTTGCATCGAAGGTTCCCACTGTCTGGTGCCATCTCGTGCTATGTCCACAGCTTTGTTAATGTTACCTTAGTCCTGGCACTTAAAACTTTCTCTCGCACTTTTCGCCGAGTTGTCAAACACCACCCTGACCATCTCATCTTCCTCTCCATAAGCACAGTCCTTCACCCGTGAATATTTACCCGTGGCAGTTTGCTGATTGGATTGCCGCTGACGGACAGCCTTATATGGGTGGGCACTAAATTCAAGCAGCTATCAGCCATGTCTATGAACTTAATTTAAAAGTGTAGGTTTACATCGTGCTTTGTGTTCAGTAGCAGAACTCATGAATATGGTGTAATATGCCCCTTCGCTTCTATTGTTTAGCTGCCTTCTCAATTATATAATGCATGTTTTCTTAACTTTTGAGGTCTTCCTGGTTTTATGTGACTGCGTGATTACGTGGGGCGTGATGATATCACCGAACCTTAGCCCCTCAGGTTGAAGCTCATCTCCATTACAGTAAATGGAAAAACTGCTTCAGTTTGACCATTACGCGTAGAATTCAGGTATAAAACCTGCCCAACTTTTGTAAGGAAGCTGTAAGGAGTGAACCTGCCAAATTCAGCCTTCCACCACCGGAAGTTGGAGAATTAGTGATGGTGAGTGGTGGTGGTGAGTAGGGGCTTTTGCCTTTATAGTATAGATATATATATTCCGATCATATACTCTAATAATGGATACTTTATTGCCATCAATGATTGTTTTGGTAAAGCCATACTCAGTGTATTCATTAGATGAGCGGTAAAAGTAAGAGTGAGGGAGGATGCAGGCTGTAGTCGGCGTCAACTCTATCTGAATTGCGATCACATTTCAAAAATATATCTTTTCAAGTTCTATTTAGTCCATATTTGTCAAACTCAAGGACCAGCGGGCCACATCCGACCGCGTGTAATTATATCCGACCCTTGAGATCATCTTATACACTGTATTATTGTTATTAATGGCCCAGGTATATAGGCGCTGGTACACAATAAACTACAGATCCCATGCAGCGCTTCAGCTGCCTTGCCAAACACACGTTAATCAAGTCTAGCTTATGATGCTGCAGAGTTATTGCGAAGCTAGCTCACCCGATGCTGGAGAAAAGTTGATTCTGAAAATAGAGCCTTTAAAAATCGATGGGAGGCTGAGTATATGTTTACTGAACCCGTGTGTCTCATTTGTGGAGCTAATGTGGCTGTAATTACAGAATTTAATCTAAGAGCGGCACTATGAGACAAAACATCAGGGTAACCTGAATGCAATACAGAAGATACAGAAAGCAGAATAATTAAATAAGAACCTGACACTTCAGCGGGCGTTTTTACCGTCACAATCACAAAGTGATTTCAAGTGAAAGCTGCTTTTATGGGAGACACAAATGCACCAAGTACACTTGCCCCACTTTCCCTGTTGCCAAGTAATGTTAAACCAAGTCGTCACTACGGTGTTCCCAAATACGCCTTTGCGGCGCTTTGGTGACTTTGGAAGAACAAAAAGTCCGTCTACATGCGATTCGAAACTTGTGCATGTTTGGTAGCACATTATCTGTGGAGAAGCTCTTCTCAGTGATAAAGACTAACAAAACAGCACACGAGAGTCGCCTCACTGATGAGCACCTGCAATCCATTCTAAGAATCTCCACAACACAGAGACCTCACACCAAACATAAACGAACCTGTTGCCAAAAAAGATGCCAGGCGTCCAGCTCTAAAATGACATATGAGCAAAGACAACTGAATGATTTGATTTATTATTGCTGAAGGAACACATTTTATTTATATTTCCAGGTTTTGTTATACAGCATGTTCATATTTGAATTTGAATAATTTTGACAGGATATTTTTATGGAGAGCAAAATCTTTTGGGATTTTT
>NW_024378439.1:0-12855 GCF_016835505.1 Polypterus senegalus
CCCTTATGGTTAAGAACTGTTTGGATGGTTTCCCAACTGTTTTTCAAAGTGCACTTCACATCTTAAACTCACCTTTTGAAATTTCCCATTAACTTGCAATGGACAAAACTGAAGTTGAGTGAAACTCAATGAGTCTTAACTTCTATGTTGTGAAACCACTTGAAACACATCTGCGACATAGTTTTTACAGAAATGAACTGTTTTGAACAGTTTCCTGGTGGAAAACAAGGCGTCACACATGTGTACACAAAGTTATTTTCAGGCCCTGAAAGCGTTATGGTGAAATAAGGTTACCTTCAACTCTAACGCTGTGTAAAGTCAAAGTACTCTGGTAAAAGCAGTTCTAAATGATGAAATCCCCAGTACCCTTATGGTTAAGAACTGTTTGGATGGTTTCCCAACTGTTTTTCAAAGTGCACTTCACATCTTAAACTCACTTTTGAAATTCCCATTGACTTGCATTGGGCAAAACTGAAATTGAATGAAACTCAATGAGTCTTAACTTCTATGTTGTGAAACCACTTGAAATACATCTGCGACATAGTTTTTACAGAAATGAACTGTTTTGAACAGTTTCCTGTTGGAAAACAAGGTATCACACATGTGTACACAAAGTTGTTTTCAGGTCTTGAAAAGTGTTATGATGAATTCAGGTTACCTTCAACTCTAACTCTGTTGAAAGTCAAAATACTCTGGTAAAGGCAGTTCTAAATGATGAAACCCCCAGTACCCTTATGGTTAAGAACTGTTTGGATGGTTTCACAACTGTTTTTCAAAGTGCACTTCAACATCTCAAACTCACTTTTTGAAATTCCCTTTGACTTGCATTGGGCTAAATCTAAAGTTGAGTGAAACTCAATGAGTCTTAACTTCTATGTTGTGAAACCACTTGAAAAACATCAGCGACATAGTTTTTTTACAGAAATGAACTGTTTTGAACAGTTTCCTGGTGGAAAACAAGACGTCACACATGTGTACACAAAGTTATTTTCAGGCCCTGAAACGCGTTATTGTGAAATAAGGTTACCTTCAACTCTAACGCTGTGTAAAGTCAAAATACTCTGGTAAAAGCAGTTCTAAATGATGAAATCCCCAGTACCCTTATGGTTAAGAACTGTTTGAATGGTTTCCCCACTTTTTTTCAAAGTGCAATTCAACATCTCAAACTCACCTTTTGAAATTCCCTATAGAGTTGCATTGGGCAAAAACTGAAGTTGAGTTAAATTTAATGAGTCTTAACTTCTATGTTGTGAAACCACTTGAAACACATCTGCGACATAGTTTTTTACAGAAATGAACTGTTTTGAACAGTTTCCTGGTGGAAAACAAGGCGTCACACATGTGTACACAAAGTGATTTTCAGCCCTTGAAAGCGTTATGGTGAATTCAGGTTACCTTCAACTCTAACTCTGTGGAAAGTCAAAATACTCTGGTAAAAGCAGTTCTAAATGATGAAATCCCCAGTACCCTTATGGTTAAGAACTGTTTCGATGGTTTCCCAACTGTTTTTCAAAGTGCAATTCAACATCTCAAACTCACCTTTTGAAATTCCTATTGAGTTGCATCGGGCAAAAACTGAAGTTGAGTTAAATTTAATGAGTCTTAAGTTCTATGTTGTGAAACCACTTGAAACACATCTGCGACATAGTTTTTTACAGAAATGAACTGTTTTGAACAGTTTCCTGGTGGAAAACAAGGCGTCACAAATGTGTACACAAAGTGAATTTCAGGCCCTGAAACGCGTTATGGTGAAATAAGGTTACCTTCAACTCTAACGCTGTGTAAAGTCAAAAACTATGGTAAAACAGTTCTAAATGATGAAATCCCCAGTACCCTTATGGTTAAGAACTGTTTGGATGGTTTCCCAACTGTTTTCAAAGTGCACTTCAACATCTCAAACTCACTTTTGAAATCCTATTGACTTGCATTGGGACAAAACTGAAGTTGAGTGAAACTCAATGAGTCTTAACTTCTATGTTGTGAAACCACTTGAAACACATCTGCGACATAGTTTTTACAGAAATGAACTGTTTTGAACAGTTTCCTGGTGGAAAACAAGGCGTCACACATGTGTACACAAAGTTGTTTTCAGGCCCTGAAAAGTGTTATGGTGAAATAAGGTTACCTTCAACTCTAACTCTGTGGAAAGTCAAAATACTCTGGTAAAGGCAGTTCTAAATGATGAAACCCCCAGTACCCTTATGGTTAAGAACTGTTTGGATGGTTTCCCAACTGTTTTTCAAAGTGCACTTCAACATCTCAAACTCACTTTTGAAAATCCTATTGACTTGCATTGGACAAAAACTGAAGTTGAGTGAAACTCAATGAGTCTTAACTTCTATGTTGTGAAACCACTTGAAACACATCTGCGACATAGTTTTTTACAGAAATGAACTGTTTTGAACAGTTTCCTGGTGGAAAACAAGGCGTCACACATGTGTACACAAAGTGATTTTCAGGCCCTGAAACGTTATGGTGAAATAAGGTTACCTTCAACTCTAACGCTGTGTAAAGTCAAAATACTCTGGTAAAAGCAGTTCTAAATGATGAAATCCCCAGTACCCTTATGGTTAAGAACTGTTTGGATGGTTTCCCAACTGTTTTTCAAAGTGCACTTCAACATCTTAAACTCACTTTTGAAAATCCCATTAACTTGCAATGGACAAAAACTGAAGTTGAGTGAAACTCAATGAGTCTTAACTTCTATGTTTTGAAACCACTTGAAATACATCTGCGACATAGTTTTTTACAGAAATGAACTGTTTTGAACAGTTTCCTGTTTGAAAACAAGGCGTCACACATGTGTACACAAAGTGAATTTCAGGCCCTGAAACGCGTTATGGTGAAATAAGGTTACCTTCAACTCTAACGCTGTGCAAAGTCAAAATACTATGGTAAAAACAGTTCTAAATGATAAAATCCCCAGTTCCCTTATGGTTAAGAACTGTTTGGATGGTTTCCCAACTATTTTTCATAGTGCACTTCACATCTTAAACTCACTTTTTGAAATCCCCATTAACTTGCAATGGACAAAAACTGAAGGTGAGTGAAACTCAATGAGTCTTAACTTCTATGTTTTGAAACCACTTGAAATACATCTGCGACATAGTTTTTTACAGAAATGAACTGTTTTGAACAGTTACCTGTTGGAAAACAAGGTATCACACATGTGTACACAAAGTTGTTTTCAGGTCTTGAAAAGTGTTATGATGAATTCAGGTTACCTTCAACTCTAACTCTGTGGAATGTCAAAATACTCTGGTAAAGGCAGTTCTAAATGATGAAACCCCAGTACCCTTATGGTTAAGAACTGTTTGGATGGTTTCCCCACTGTTTTTCAAAGTGCAATTCAACATCTCAAACTCACCTTTTGACATTCCAATTGAGTTGCATTGTGCAAAAACTGAAGTTGAGTTAAATTTAATGAGTCTTAACTTCTATGTTGTGAAACCACTTAAAACACATCTGCGACATAGTTTTTTAAAGAAATGAACTGTTTTGAACAGTTTCCTGGTGGAAAACAAGGTGTCACACAGGTGTACACAAAGTGATTTTCAGCCCTTGAAACGCGTTATGGTGAATTCAGGTTACCTTCAACTCTAACTCTGTGGAAAGTCAAAATACTCTGGTAAAGGCAGTTCTAAATGATGAAACCCCCAGTACCCTTATCGTTAAGAACTGTTTGGATGGTTTCACAACTGTTTTTCAAAGTGCACTTCAACATCTCAAACTCACTCACTCACTCAAAGTACTTGAAAGTTCTAAATGATGAAATCCCCAGTACCCTTATTTGAACTGTTTTGATTTTTACCCACTGTTTTTTGCAATTCAACATCTCAAACTCAGCTATTGAAAATCCTATTGAGTTGAATTGGGCAAAAACTGAAGTTGAGTTAAATTTAATGAGTCTTAACTTCTATGTTGTGAAAGTTGAAACACTTGAAACACATCTGCGACATAGTTTTTTACAGAAATGAACTGTTTTGAACAGTTTCCTAGTGGAAAACAAGGCGTCACACATGTGTACACAAAGTGAATTTCAGGCCCTGAAACGCGTTATGGTGAAATAAGGTTACCTTCAACTCTAACGCTGTGTAAAGTCAAAAACTATGGTAAAAACAGTTCTAAATGATAAAATCCCCAGTACCCTTATGGTTAAGAACTGTTTGGATGGTTTCCCAACTGTTTTTCATAGTGCACTTCACATCTTAAACTCACTTTTTGAAATCCCCATTAACTTGCATTGGACAAAACTGAAGTTGAGTGAAACTCAATGAGTCTTAACTTCTATGTTGTGAAACCATTGAAACACTTCTGCGACATTGTTTTTTACAGAAATGAACTGTTTTGAACAGTTACCTGGTGGAAAACAAGGTGTCACACATGTGTACACAAAGTTATTTTCAGGCCCTGAAACGCGTTATGGTGAAATAAGGTTACCTTCAACTCTAACGCTGTGTAAAGTCAAAATACTCTGGTAAAAGCAGTTCTAAATGATGAAATCCCCAGTACCCTTATGGTTAAGAACTGTTTGGATGGTTTCCCACTGTTTTTCAAAGTGCAATTCAACATCTCAAACTCACCTTTTGAAATTCCTATTGAGTTGCATTGGGCAAAAACTGAAGTTGAGTTAAATTTAATGAGTCTTAACTTCTATGTTGTGAAACCACTGAAACACATCTGTGACATAGTTTTTACAGAAATGAACTGTTTTGAACAGTTTCCTGTTGGAAAACAAGGTATCACACATGTGTACACAAAGTTGTTTTCAGGTTTTGAAAAGTGTTATGATGAATTCAGGTTACCTTCAACTCTAACTATGTGGAATGTCAAAATACTCTGGTAAAGGCAGTTCTAAATGATGAAACCCCCAGTATCCTTATGGTTAAGAACTGTTTGGATGGTTTCACAACTGTTTTTCAAAGTGCACTTCAACATCTCAATCTCACTTTTTGAAATCCCCTTTGACTTGCATTGGGCCAAATCTAAAGTTGAGTGAAACTCAATGAGTCTTAACTTCTATGTTGTGAAACCACTTGAAAAACATCAGCGACATTGTTTTTTTACAGAAATGAACTGTTTTGAACAGTTTCCTGGTGGAAAAAAAGACGTCACACATGTGTACACAAAGTTATTTTCAGGCCCTGAAACGCGTTATTGTGAAATAAGGTTACCTTCAACTCTAACGCTGTGTAAAGTCAAAATACTCTGGTAAAAGCAGTTCTAAATGAAAAAAATCCCCAGTACCCTTTTGGTTAAAAACTGTTTGAATGGTTTCCCCACTTTTTTTCAAAGTGCAATTCAACATCTCAAACTCACCTTTTGACATTCCAATAGAGTTGCATTGGGCAAAAACTGAAGTTGAGTTAAATTTAATGAGTCTTAACTTCTATGTTGTGAAACCACTTAAAACACATCTGCGACATAGTTTTTTACAGAAATGAACTGTTTTGAACAGTTTCCTCGTGGAAAACAAGGCGTCACACATGTGTACACAAAGTGATTTTCAGCCCTTGAAACGCGTTATGGTGAATTCAGGTTACCTTCAACTCTAACTCTGTGGAAAGTCAAAATACTCTGGTAAAAGCAGTTCTAAATGATGAAATCCCCAGTACCCTTATGGTTAAGAACTGTTTCGATGGTTTCCCAACTGTTTTTCAAAAAGCAATTCAACATCTCAACTCACCTTTTGAAATTCCTATTGAGTTGCATTGGGCAAAAACTGAAGTTGAGTTAAATTTAATGAGTCTTAAGTTCTATGTTGTGAAACCACTTGAAACACATCTGCGACATAGTTTTTTACAGAAATGAACTGTTTTGAACAGTTTCCTGGTGGAAAACAAGGCGTCACAAATGTGTACACAAAGTGAATTTCAAGCCCTGAAACGCGTTATGGTGAAATAAGGCTACCTTCAACTCTAACGCTGTGTAAAGTCAAAAAACTATGGTAAAAACAGTTCTAAATGATAAAATCCCCAGTACCCTTATGGTTAAGAACTGTTTGGATGGTTTCCCAACTATTTTTCATAGTGCACTTCACATCTTAAACTCACTTTTTGAAATCCCCATTAACTTGCAATGGACAAAAACTGAAGGTGAGTGAAACTCAATGAGTCTTAACTTCTATGTTGTGAAACCACTTGAAATACATCATGGACATAGTTTTTTACAGAAATGAACTGTTTTGAACAGTTTCCTGTTGGAAAACAAGGTATCACACATGTGTACACAAAGTTGTTTTCAGGTCTTGAAAAGTGTTATGATGAATTCAGGTTACCTTCAACTCTAACTCTGTGGAATGTCAAAATACTCTGGTAAAGGCAGTTCTAAATAATGAAACCCCCAGTACCCTTATGGTTAAGAACTGTTTGGATGGTTTCACAACTGTTTTTAAAAGTGCACTTCAACATCTCAATCTCACTTTTTGAAATCCCCTTTGACTTGCATTGGTCCAAATCTAAAGTTGAGTGAAACTCAATGAGTCTTAACTTCTATGTTGTGAAACCACTTGAAAACATCAGCGACATAGTTTTTTACAGAAATGAACTGTTTTGAACAGTTTCCTGGTGGAAAACAAGGCGTCACACATGTGTAAACAAAGTTATTTTCAGGCCCTGAAACGCGTTATGGTGAAATTAGGTTACTTTCAACTCTAACACTGTGTAAAGTCAAAGTACTCTGGTAAAAGCAATTCTAAATGATGAAATCCCCAGTACCCTTATGGTTAAGAACTGTTTGGATGGTTTCCCAACTGTTTTTCAAAGTGCACTTCACATCTTAAACTCACCTTTTGAAATCCCCATTAACTTGCAATGGTCAAAATCTGAAGGTGAGTGAAACTCAATGAGTCTTAACTTCTATGTTGTGAAACCACTTGAAATACATCTGCGACATAGTTTTTTACAGAAATGAACTGTTTTGATAAGTTTCCTGTTGGAAAACAAGGTATCACACATGTGTACACAAAGTTGTTTTCAGGTCTTGAAAAGTGTTATGATGAATTCAGGTTACCTTCAACTCTAACTCTGTTGAAAGTCAAAATACTCTGGTAAAGGCAGTTCTAAATGATGAAACCCCCAGTACCCTTATGGTTAAGAACTGTTTGGATGGTTTCACAACTGTTTTTCAAAGTGCACTTCAACATCTCAAACTCACTTTTTGAAATCCCCTTTGACTTGCATTGGGCCAAATCTAAAGTTGAGTGAAACTCAATGAGTCTTAACTTCTATGTTGTGAAACCACTTGAAATACATCTGCGACATAGTTTTTTTACAGAAATGAACTGTTTTGAACAGTTTCCTGTTGGAAAACAAGGTATCACACATGTGTACACAAAGTTGTTTTCAGGTCTTGAAAAGTGTTATGATGAATTCAGGTTACCTTCAACTCTAACTCTGTGGAATGTCAAAATACTCTGGTAAAGGCAGTTCTAAATGATGAAACCCCCAGTACCCTTATGGTTAAGAACTGTTTGGATGGTTTCACAACTGTTTTTCAAAGTGCACTTCAACATCTCAATCTCACTTCTTGAAATCCCCTTTGACTTGCATTGGGCCAAATCTAAAGTTGAGTGAAACTCAATGAGTCTTAACTTCTATGTTGTGAAACCACTTGAAAAACATCAGCTACATTGTTTTTTACAGAAATGAACTGTTTTGAACAGTTTCCTGGTGGAAAACAAGGCGTCACACATGTGTAAACAAAGTTATTTTCAGGCCCTGAAACGCGTTATGGTGAAATTAGGTTACCTTCAACTCTAACGCTGTGTAAAGTCAAAGTACTCTGGTAAAAGCAGTTCTAAATGATGAAATCCCCAGTACCCTTATGGTTAAGAACTGTTTGGATGGTTTCCCAACTGTTTTTCAAAGTGCACTTCACATCTTAAACTCACCTTTTGAAATCCCCATTAACTTGCAATGGACAAAACTGAAGGTGAGTGAAACTCAATGAGTCTTAACTTCTATGTTGTGAAACCACTTGAAATACATCTAGGACATAGTTTTTTACAGAAATGAACTGTTTTGAACAGTTTCCTGTTGGAAAACAAGGTATCACACATGTGTACACAAAGTTATTTTCAGGCCCTGAAACGCGTTATGGTGATATAAGGTTACCTTCAACTCTAACGCTGTGTAAAGTCAAAGTACTCTGGTAAAAGCAGTTCTAAATGATGAAATCCCCACTACCCTTATGGTTAAGAACTGTTTGGATGGTTTCCCAACTGTTTTTCAAAGTGCACTTCACATCTTAAACTCACTTTTTGAAATTCCCGTTGACTTGCATTGGGCTAAATCTAAAGTTGAGTGAAACTCAATGAGTCTTAACTTCTATGTTGTGAAACCACTTGAAAAACATCAACGACATAGTTTTTTTACAGAAATGAACTGTTTTGAACAGTTTCCTGGTGGAAAACAAGGCGTCACACATGTGTACACAAAGTTATTTTGAGGCCCTGAAACGCGTTATTGTGAAATAAGGTTACCTTCAACTCTAACTCTGTTGAAAGTCAAAATACTCTGGTAAAGGCAGTTCTAAATGATGAAACCCCCAGTACCCTTATGGTTAAGAACTGTTTGGATGGTTTCACAACTGTTTTTCAAAGTGCACTTCAACATCTCAAACTCACTTTTTGAAATTCCCGTTGACTTGCATTGGGCTAAATCTAAAGTTGAGTGAAACTCAATGAGTCTTAACTTCTATGTTGTGAAACCACTTGAAAAACATCAGCGACATAGTTTTTTACAGAAATGAACTGTTTTGAACAGTTTCCTGGTGGAAAACAAGGCGTCACACATGTGTACACAAAGTTATTTTCAGGCCCTGAAACGCGTTATTGTGAAATAAGGTTACCTTCAACTCTAACGCTGTGTAAAGTCAAAATACTCTGGTAAAAGCAGTTCTAAATGATGAAATCCCCAGTACCCTTATGGTTAAGAACTGTTTGAATGGTTTCCCAATTTTTCAAAGTGCAATTCAACATCTCAAACTCACCTTTTGACATTCCAATAGAGTTGCATTGGGCAAAACTGAAGTTGAGTTAAATTTAATGAGTCTTAACTTCTATGTTGTGAAACCACTTAAAACACATCTGCGACATAGTTTTTTACAGAAATGAACTGTTTTGAACAGTTTCCTGGTGGAAAACAAGGCGTCACACATGTGTACACAAAGTGATTTTCAGCCCTTGAAACGCGTTATGGTGAATTCAGGTTACCTTCAACTCTAACTCTGTGGAAAGTCAAAATACTCTGGTAAAAGCAGTTCTAAATGATGAAATCCCCAGTACCCTTATGGTTAAGAACTGTTTGATGGTTTCCCAACTGTTTTTCAAAGTGCAATTCAACATCTCAAACTCACCTTTTGAAATTCCTATTGAGTTGCATTGGGCAAAACTGAAGTTGAGTTAAATTTAATGAGTCTTAAGTTCTATGTTGTGAAACCACTTGAAACACATCTGCGACATAGTTTTTTACAGAAATGAACTGTTTTGAACAGTTTCCTGGTGGAAAACAAGGCGTCACACATGTGTACACAAAGTGAATTTCAGGCCCTGAAACGCGTTATGGTGAAATAAGGTTACCTTCAACTCTAACGCTGTGTAAAGTCAAAATACTATGGTAAAACAGTTCTAAATGATGAAATCCCCAGTACCCTTATGGTTAAGAACTGTTTGGATGGTTTCCCAACTGTTTTTCAAAGTGCAATTCAACATCTCAAACTCACTTTTGAAATTCCTATTGAGTTGCATTGGGCAAAAACTGAAGTTGAGTTAAATTTAATGAGTCTTAACTTCTATGTTGTGAAACCACTTGAAACACTTCTGCGACATAGTTTTTTACAGAAATGAACTGTTTTGAACAGTTTCCTGGTGGAAAACAAGGCGTCACACATGTGTACACAAAGTGAATTTCAGGCCCTGAAACGCGTTATGGTGAAATAAGGTTACCTTCAACTCTAACGCTGTGTAAAGTCAAAATACTCTGGTAAAGCAGTTCTAAATGATGAAATCCCCAGTACCCTTATGGTTAAGAACTGTTTGGATGGTTTCCCAACTGTTTTTCAAAGTGCACTTCACATCTCAAACTCACTTTTGAAATCCCCATTGACTTGCATTGGACAAAACTGAAGTTGAGTGAAACTCAATGAGTCTTAACTTCTATGTTGTGAAACCACTTGAAACACATCTGCGACATAGTTTTTTACAGAAATGAACTGTTTTGAACAGTTTCCTGGTGGAAAACAAGGCGTCACACATGTGTACACAAAGTTATTTTCAGGTCTTGAAAAGTGTTATGATGAAGTCAGGTTACCTTCAACTCTAACTCTGTGGAAAGTCAAAATACTCTGGTAAAGGCAGTTCTAAATGATGAAACCCCAGTACCCTTATGGTTAAGAACTGTTTGGATGGTTTCCCAACTGTTTTTCAAAGTGCACTTCAACATCTCAAACTCACTTTTTGAAAATCCTATTGAGTTGCATTGGGCAAAAACTGAAGTTGAGTTAAATTTAATGAGTCTTAACTTCTATGTTGTGAAAGTTGAAACACTTGAAACACATCTGCGACATAGTTTTTACAGAAATGAACTGTTTTGAACAGTTTCCTGGTGGAAAACAAGGCGTCACACATGTGTACACAAAGTGAATTTCAGGCCCTGAAACGCGTTATGGTGAAATAAGGTTACCTTCAACTCTAACGCTGTGTAAAGTCAAAATACTATGGTAAAACAGTTCTAAATGATAAAATCCCCAGTACCCTTATGGTTAAGAACTGTTTGGATGGTTTCCCAACTGTTTTTCAAAGTGCACTTCACATCTTAAACTCACTTTTTGAAATCCCCATTAACTTGCAATGGGCAAAACTGAAGGTGAGTGAAACTCAATGAGTCTTAACTTCTATGTTGTGAAACCACTTGAAATACATCTGCGACATAGTTTTTACAGAAATGAACTGTTTTGAACAGTTTCCTGTTGGAAAACAAGGTATCACACATGTGTACACAAAGTTGTTTTCAGGTCTTGAAAAGTGTTATGATGAATTCAGGTTACCTTCAACTCTAACTCTGTGGAATGTCAAAATACTCTGGTAAAGGCAGTTCTAAATGATGAAACCCCCAGTACCCTTATGGTTAAGAACTGTTTGGATGGTTTCCCACTGTTTTTCAAAGTGCAATTCAACATCTCAAACTCACTTTTTGAAATCCCCTTTGAGTTGCATTGGGCAAAAACTGAAGTTGAGTGAAACTCAATGAGTCTTAACTGCTATGTTGTGAAACCACTTGAAACACATCTGCGACATAGTTTTTTACAGAAATGAACTGTTTTGAACAGTTTCCTGGTGGAAAACAAGGTGTCACACATGTGTACACAAAGTGATTTTCAGCCCTTGAAACGTGTTATGGTGAATTCAGGTTACCTTCAACTCTAACTCTGTGGAAAGTCAAAATACTCTGGTAAAGGCAGTTCTAAATGATGAAGCCCCAGTACCCTTATGGTTAAGAACTGTTTGGATGGTTTCACAACTGTTTTTCAAAGTGCACTTCAACATCTCAAACTCAAACTCACTCTGGTAAAAGCAGTTCTTTGAAATCCCCAGTACCCCTGTTTTGATTTTTACCCACTGTTTTTTGCAAACTGCTATTGAAAATCCTATTGAGTTGAATTGGGCAAAAACTGAAGTTGAGTTAAATTTAATGAGTCTTAACTTCTATGTTGTGAAAGTTGAAACACTTGAAACACATCTGCGACATAGTTTTTTACAGAAATGAACTGTTTTGAACAGTTTCCTAGTGGAAAACAAGGCGTCACACATGTGTACACAAAGTGAATTTCAGGCCCTGAAACGCGTTATGGTGAAATAAGGTTACCTTCAACTCTAACGCTGTGTAAAGTCAAAATACTATGGTAAAAGCAGTTCTAAATGATAAAATCCCCAGTACCCTTATGGTTAAGAACTGTTTGGATGGTTTCCCAACTGTTTTTCATAGTGCACTTCACATCTTAAACTCACTTTTGAAATCCCCATTAACTTGCATTGGACAAAACTGAAGTTGAGTGAAACTCAATGAGTCTTAACTTCTATGTTGTGAAACCACTTGAAACACTTCTGCGACATTGTTTTTACAGAAATGAACTGTTTTGAACAGTTTCCTGGTGGAAAACAAGGTGTCACACATGTGTACACAAAGTTATTTTCAGGCCCTGAAACGCGTTATGGTGAAATAAGGTTACCTTCAACTCTAACGCTGTGTAAAGTCAAAATACTCTGGTAAAAGCAGTTCTAAATGATGAAATCCCCAGTACCCTTATGGTTAAGAACTGTTTGGATGGTTTCCCAACTGTTTTTCAAAGTGCAATTCAACATCTCAAACTCACCTTTTGAAATTCCTATTGAGTTGCATTGGGCAAAAACTGAAGTTGAGTTAAATTTAATGAGTCTTAACTTCTATGTTGTGAAACCACTTGAAACACATCTGTGACATAGTTTTTTACAGAAATGAACTGTTTTGAACAGTTTCCTGTTGGAAAACAAGGTATCACACATGTGTACACAAAGTTGTTTTCAGGTTTTGAAAAGTGTTATGATGAATTCAGGTTACCTTCAACTCTAACTATGTGGAAAGTCAAAATACTCTGGTAAAAGCAGTTCTAAATGATGAAACCCCAGTACCCTTATGGTTAAGAACTGTTTGGATGGTTTCCCAACTGTTTTCAAAGTGCACTTCAACATCTCAAACTCACTTTTGAAATTCCCTTTGACTTGCATTGGGCCAAAACTAAAGTTGAGTGAAACTCAATGAGTCTTAACTTCTATGTTGTGAAACCACTTGAAAACATCAGCGACATTGTTTTTTAATA
>NW_024378440.1:0-18337 GCF_016835505.1 Polypterus senegalus
GAAACATGACTAGCAGCAACACAACAAGAGCCCTTTGTATTACCAGTTTCTAGTGCAGAGCTCAACTATCACAAATTCCTTGGCAGCAGGAGGAGTGTCAGAAATTGCACTGAGTGAAGTAAGTGCTATGTTGTTCTTCTAATACCCCTTCTATTCCAAAATACTAATGTAGGCTACAGCAGAACTGAAAGTCTGTTTCCTTTTTCCTTCAGGAGGGATACAGGAGAGAAAAAGGAACATCAAAGAGAAACTGTGCATTCTTCAGCAATGTGCTATATGTTACTTGCTGTTTTGGAATGTGAAAAATGATCAGCACTATGCTGTGCTACAGTTTCTTACCTGCTGTTATGGGCTGTGATGATCATCAGTATTTTCTTTATACTGTTATGGGCTGTAATGATACTGTAAGCAATACTGTCTGTTATAATGTTATGGAGGTGATGATCAGCAATGCTGTCTGTTATGGGCTAAGAAAAAGCAATGTGCTCCCTGTTGCTGTAATGGACTTTGTGATCAGCACTTGGAAATTATTTAAAAATGATAATATTGAAACACTACCTGTTATTACGCGCATGCAACTAGGGAGGGAGCTGAATGGACCAAGTGAAGGTAAATACCTGCCAGGCCAGGGGTGTGCTAAACCTTGTTCTGTTATCTCTGCAGGCCAAATATGGGAAAACCTGCCTGATTTCATAACATCATTTCCGGTTCTGGCCCCAAGGAAGACATCCGTCGCTTTCAGTGCCAATGAAGGCCTCACTTCCAGTTTCTGGCCTCAGATGACATCACTTCCGGTCTCACCCTTTAAAACCGCCATCTTCTCCACCACCAGTTCAGTTCAGTTTGGAGCTCAATCTATCACATCAGTGCTTATTTAAAAACCCTTTTGCAGCCAGGGACAATATACGGGTGGCTGCCCCAAAACCTTCCAGTGTGTTGAGACTCATTCTTTTCACACTGTAATATTGAAATTTGTGGTTGCGGTGAAAATAAATGACAGTTATTACACAACGCTTTTAATCCCTAAAACATATATTAAACTTATACTGAAATGCAAACGCTCACACCTCTCCGTCAGCATCTTTTGACCTTTAAATGTGTTGATAAGCAGCAAACAGCAAGCAGCCTGCTATCACATCCTCCACCCCCTACAGTTTTCTCGGCTCAAGTCTGTTTACCTGTGTGTCAGTTGCTTAGAGTTGTATGGAGTGAGAAGTTAAGCAAAATGACACCTTTATAAATACTATATCATTATTTGGAACACTTGCATTTCATGTGTGTTCCGTGTCTACAAAGATCTATGCACAGTAACACATCATTAAAACAGAACGTTTTTCATGTTTTGTATGTAATAAAGAAAGTCTTCACAAATAGAAAAAGGTTTGGGATTGCCCCATATATTGTCGTCCAGACAATTGAAATAAAGAAGTGATTCAGAATGACTTTGCAGTACAAAATGAATGAAATACTGTAGACAAGATGGCATTTATATAGCAGAATGTATGATGGGAGAGGAAATGGTTGGCAGGAAGTGACAATTGGAGGCGGGAACACGGAACCAGCGTCATCAGGAGTAGACAGAATTAATGGATTGTTGAACCGAAGTGACATCATTGGAGTGGACGAAGTGACGTCATAGCAGCCATTTTGAAGCTGGAAATGGAGAGGTTTTATTTTTCTTACAGTTTTCTGCAGGTAGAAAGAGATTCAGGTAAGTACCACTGATATTCCCTTGTCTCAAGATTTCACTCACCTTAGGCTCTTTGACTGCCTCCAACTCGATGCGTGTGTGACAAGTAATAATTGACAAAATGCAGACATGAAGTGTATAATGTGTGAAGCCTGAATTTCAAATATCAAAGAAACACTTTCTCTAAAGGTACAAATATAACACAACAAATCGCTTTGTTCAAAAATATAATTGCAGAAAACAACCTGTGTTAGATCGACATTGACCGCAGTTGCTATGACAGCTTCGCTGGCTGCGGTATCAGCTGTTGACTGGTAATCAAAGCTTCACGGTTGATCCAGGGTAGTCCATTTTGAGAAGTGAGCTGCTCCTATTCAGTCTCTGTAACAGCGGTGTAATTTATGATACTTTCGTAAAGGTTAGCTTTGGTTTTTTAATTCGTTTTATTCTCTCAGCTGCATTCCCGATCCCAACTCCCCCCACCACCGTGCAATGATGTTTTCAGATTAATTTTATATCCAATATCCCATATATTTGTCTCTTTCTTTTTACTCCTGGTTGCCGGACATCGCGGTAACCAGAAGGTGTGAGCTTATTCCAGTACAGCAGGAACACTCAATAAAACTGAATAAAAAAATAAAGAGATGGTGAGATACTGAAGAATGCGAGATTCACACCAGCGTTTGTGTGTCAGCTTTTATCCCCTTACA
Source organism: Polypterus senegalus (assembly GCF_016835505.1). Classification (NCBI taxonomy): domain Eukaryota; kingdom Metazoa; phylum Chordata; class Cladistia; order Polypteriformes; family Polypteridae; genus Polypterus; species Polypterus senegalus. The sequence continues at coordinate 2,401 of NW_024378440.1, forward strand.
TCAGAGAATGTCCAGTTCGATCTGGCTCATACAAAGTGCGGCAAAAACATTAACATTTATATGTTACTTACATAAAAGTCAGATCTAATGTTATTTACCCATTTACCTTTATTTATTTACTTACTTTCTACAGTCAGAAGTAGAGTGCAGAGCTTCCCATGTGCATATACAAAGTACAGCGATGGTAAAAGTGTAGTTTTAATCCGATGTAGAACCGTCGTCACCTCTGTTATAGCATGTCTAGTGAAACAGCAGTGTCAAATGTGGTGGGGGAGAGTTGGGATGTGAAGCGGCTCAGAGAATAAAACTGAATAAAAAAAAAAACAAAGCTAACCCCTTTATGAGTATCATAAATTACACCGGCTGTTAAAGACTGGAATCAAATGTATGCTTTTATTCTAAAATAGTAAGAATATGAGCAGCTCACTTCTAAAATGGACTCCTTGGATCGAACCTGTGAAGTTTTGATTACAGTCAACGCTGATCCCTATCGCCATCGAAGCTTGTCGCACCAACTGTGTGTCAATGTCGCATCCTAAAGCAGATTGTTTTCTGCAGTTATATTTTTGAATGGAAGCACATTTGTTGTGTTATATTTGTACATTTTGTGAAAGTGTTTCTTTGATATTTGTAATTCAGGCTTACACATTATACACTTCATGTCTACATTTTGTCAATTATTACTAAATCATGAAAAATGTTTCTGTATTAACAATGTGTTTACATAGATCGTTAGTGACAAGGAACACACATGAAATGCAAGTGTTCCAAATAACATATAGTATTTATAAAGGTGTTATTTTGCTTGACTTCTCACTCTATACAACTCTAAGCGGATCAGCGGCGGAAGCAGAGAGCGGATCAGCGAGCGAAGCAGAGAGCGGATCAGCGGCGGAAGCAGAGAGCGGATCAGCGGCGGAAGCAGAGAGCGGATCAGCGAAGCGAAGCAGAGAGCGGATCAGCGGCGGCGCTCTCCCACAGGCACGTAGCCCTTCGAAGCACCGAGCAAGTTCACCTGAGGTAAAGCGCAGCTGACCAGTAGAAATAACCGCAGTGAGAAATTAAAGTCGATCGCTTAGCGGTGGTGGAAACTTAAAGCGCGGTGATTCAGCTCAACACGGAAGCGCAGAAGCACCTATAAAAGCGCAAAGATGACTTCAACATTTAATGTAAGTTCTATCTGCTCTCTGCCCATCGAGGGCACGCTTTATATGTTGTGTGTCCTGCAGTATGTACAGCTCAGGTTTTCCGGCCGACAGTGCAGATAGCTTCACCTGCCAAAATGTTTAGTTAATTTAGAGTTGAGTCGGAAAATACGCGAATTGGAGGACCGCGTTAGGAATCTGATAGCGATTAGGCAAACCGAAAATTGGATCACTCGGGTTTGTTTAGACAATTCAGCTACATCTGATTGCTTCAGTCTCTCCAGGTCCCACTGTAGTCAAAGAGGCGAAATCAGCAGCACCAATTCAGCCACAGGGAGTGGGTAACAGTAAGCGGGGGTCTAAGAATCCAAAATTTAGTCCCCAGCACCCAGGTCACCAATTCGACCCAGAACAGGTTCTCAGCTCTCCAGGCGCCTGTGGAAACTGAGAATAATAAAGTGCTCATAATTGGCGATTCCATAGTGCGGAATGTTAGAATTCCAAACATGTTAAACCAAGCAGTTAATGTTAAGTGCCTTGCAGGGGCCAAGATTTCTGGCATAAAGGCCGCGATTGGACCGTGTTGCCGCGATGAAGTATCTACCCTATTGCTGCATGTCGGCACTAATGATATTATTTACAGCAATCTGAGGTATTAAAGCGAACTTCATCTCTCTATGCACCAAAGCTAAAACAAAATGTCGGAATTTAATTGTATCTGGTCCCTTACCAAGATTGTATAGAGGGGATGTGATTTATAGCAGATTGCATTCCTTTCACTGCTGGCTAGAAACCTGGTGTGCAAATAAAAGCATAGCATTTGTGAACAATTGGGATGATTTTTGGGAAAGGCCTGGATTTTTCAGAACAGATGGTCTTCATCCTAACTGTGGGGGGATCTTATGTATTATCCCAAAATATGGCAGGCAAAATGCCTGGTTGACTGATTAGAGCACCATCAGGCCGCAGTCATGTGATCTTAAATCACAGGCTGTTGTTTATCCCACCTGTTATTTTCCTGAAGCTGTTACCCATAATCCCTGTTGTGGGGCATCCAGTAAATTTAGTCTTGAAACAAACCATAAATTAATTGATAACCAAAAAATAAGGTGTATAATTAGACCAAGGGATAAAACCAGACACTCCACCAGGGGCATCTGTAATAGAAATTTAATTCAAATTAAAACAAAAATATATCAGCAGTTCAGAAAGAACCATGCAGTTTTAAATGTTGTTTATTGAACATTCGCTCTTGGCACTAAAGCTGTTTTGGTAAATGATATTATATTAAGTACAAAATCTGATCTGTGTCTTCTTACTGAAACCTGGCTTAGTAATATGACACTGTTCCCTAGCTGAGCGCCACCAGATGGATACTGCTTCCTTCATAAGTCTAGAGATTCTGATTGAGGAGGAGGCCTTGGAATAATTCATTGTAACAAAATGCAAATCACTCCTAAAAATTTAGGCAACTTTACATCCTTTGAGGCATTCATTTTAAATATTAAAACAGATTTCAACACAATTATAGTGCTAGTCTACAGACCACCAGGGCCATATTCATTGTTCATGACTGAATTTAGCAACCTTCTGTCTGATTTGGCTATAAATTATGATCACGTAGTTCTGATGGGGATTTTAATGTACACATTGATGTGGAAACTGACACTTTTAGCAAATGTTTTACTTATTTGTTAAATTCAGTAGGATTTTGTCAGATTGTCAAAGGTCCAACTCATAATCATAATCATACATTAGATTTAATTATAACTTACAAAGTTGAAATTCAAAATTTAAATATTACTCCATTAAATGTAGTTATTTCCGATCACTTCTTAATTACGTTTGATTTAGTTCTGCCCATGCCAGGCACTTTTCAGAGATTAAAACAAAGACAGTAACATCTAGATTGTAATTCTGCTTCAAAATTTATAGATACCTTGAGTAAGTAAGTGTAATTGTGGAAAACCATTTAGATCAGTTAACATCAAATGTAAACGTGGAAAACAATTTAGATCACCTAATATCACATTATAATGTGACCTTGAGAGATGCTCTGGACACAGTGGCTCCCCAAAACAAAAGTGATCAAAGCACATAGAAACTCTACCTGGTTTAATGAAAATACTGAGCTCTTAAATTAGAGTGTCAAAAACTGGAGCGCAGATGGAGAACAACAAAGCTACATGTCTTTCAAATTGCATGGACAGAGAGTGTAAATAAATATAAAAAGGCCCTCTTTAAAGCTAGCCAGAATACTATTCTACATTAATAGATAGCATAATAAAAACCCTAGGGTACTTTTAGAGCAGTGGCTAAATTAACAAATGGGAATTCAGATCTACAGTGCAAAATACCAACAGATATTAGCAGTACAGACTTTATGAACTTCTTCAATGAAAAATTAAAAATATAAGATCCCAGATCTCAGCATCACAGTACAAACCAAATACTAGCTTAGCAGACCCTGTCGACATTGCATTCACACTTTAATAATTTTAATCCTGTAACTGGAGCAGGAAGTCTTAACTTTAATTACTAAAATGAAGCCAACTACTTGTTCCCTAGATCCAGTGCCAACAAACTAGTAAAAAGTGCAATGGATGTTCTTGCAGCCTATTTTAACCGTTATCAATAGTTCATTACTGCATGGCACCGTACCTGATGCACTAAAAGTGTCAGTTATTAAACCTTTACTTAAAAAGTCAGACCTAGACCCACACATACTAAATAACTATAGGCCTATTTCAAATTTACCATTTCTCTCTAAAATACTAGAGAGTAGTCGCCAGTCAGCTTCAGTCACACCTTACGCTTACAATTTATTTGAGAAATTCCAGTCTGGCTTTCGACTGGTCATAAGTGCAGAAACGCACTAACACGGGTTGTAAATGACATTCTGATATCCTCTGATGAAGGAAATTCCACTGTAATTATGTTGTTGGACTTAAGTGCAGCATTTGACACCATTGACCATTCTATTTTACTGCACAGGCTAGAAACATGTTGGGCTTACAGGCCCGTGCTTGGTTCAGTTCTTATTTATCAAATCGATTCCAGTATGTACAGAAATGTGCAGACAGTACTCCATCATTATACACAGAAGTTGAATATGGTGTCCGCAGGGCTCAGTACTGGGACCTTTACTGTTTTCACTTTACATGCTTCCACTGGGATCTCCATTAGGAAACATAATGTTAATTTTCACTTTGATGCAGATGACACCCAGTTATACCTTTCATTTAAATCAAATGAAGTTTCTCCATGTTGTCTTTAATTAGTTGTGTTAGTGAATTAAAGGAATGGATGAATGAGAACTACTTGTCTTTAAATACAGATAAAACAGAGATGTTAATTGTTGAGGAATGACCTGATCACAGCAATATTTTGTCATCATTTAACTCAGTTGGAATCCCAATTAATTTTACTGAATCAGCCCCAATCTAGGTGTTATCTTTGACTCTAGCATGTCATTTAAAGCGATATTACAAAGTCCAAAACATGTTTTTTCATCTAAAATATTAGGAAATTAAGGCTTAAATAAACAGGATTGTGAGAAATTAATTCATGCATTTATCTCTAGTAGGATTGACTACTGCAATGCGGTGTTCACTGGCTGGTCAAACTGTTCTCTATACAGCCCAGTTAATCCAAAATGCGCTGCAAGAATTATTACAAGAACAAGAAAATATGAACACATAACCCAGTTCTAAATCTTTACACTGGCTCCCAGTTAAGTTCAGGGCAGATTTCAAAATCCGCCTTTTAACATATAAAGCATTAAATGGCCAAGGTCCGCACTTGTTTGAACTTATCATGACTTACAAACCTGAGGCACATTAAGATCTCAAGATGCCGGTCTGCTTAGGATTCCAAGGATTAATAAAATAACAGTGGAGGTCGAGCTTTTAGTTACAGGGCCCCTAAACTGTGGAATGGTCTTCCTGCTTCCATAAGAGATGCCCTCGGTCTCAGCCTACATCCCGCTGAAGACTCACTACTTCAGTTTAGCATATTCTGACTAGAGCTGCTGATTAACTGTACATACTGCATCTCTGTTGTTAGTCATTAGCACTATAACATAAGTAACATGAATAATTATATTTGAATACTAACCCTCACTATTCTGTTTATTTTCGGTACCCAAATGTGGCCATTGGTGCCACAGCCCCTGCCAAGTTGTTTTCCTGCCTATGGTAAAGTCATCCCTGATGGAGGATCACAGGAATCATGGGAAAGAGGGTCCTTTCATGAGCAACGTTTCAGCCGTGGCATGGCCAAATGGAGATGCAGCTAGATGGATGAGGTCTCCAGGACCAAACCTAATTATGTCATATCATCTACTGTTAAACCGTAATTCTAAAATTTTTATTATGCTGTCTTAAGGAATTGTTCTGTTGTGTATATTGTATTGTATTGACCCCTACTTTGACACCCATGCACCTCAACCTACCTGGAAAGGGTCTCTTTGAACTGCCTTTCCGAGGTTTCTTCCATTTTCCTACAAGGTTTTATTGGGAGTTTTTCCTTGTCTTCTCAGAGAGTCAGGTGGGGCTGTCAAAAGGCAGGGCCTGTTAAAGCCCATTGGCACTTCCTGTGTGATTTTGGGCTAAACAAAATGCACTGTATTGTATTGTATTGTAAGCAACTGACACACAGGTAAATAGATTTGAGCTGAGAAAACTGTGAGGGGTGGGGGATGCGATAGCAGGCTGCTTGCTGTTTACTGCTTATCAACACATTTAAAGGACATAAGACGCTGAAGGAGAGGTGCTGGCGCTTTAAGGTGGGACGGAGCTACAAGTTTTTTCGTAGGCTCTGGTAATTCTAGTGTTAAACAGTATCTACATATAAAGGCGATGTAATTTAACATAAAACATTACCATTTTTTTATTTGTGCCTATTGTATACTTTACATAAACATAAACACAAATTTTGCACCTTAAATTTATCACTACATCAAATACCTTAAATGAGAATCAGGTGCACCAGATCAGGTATAAATGGTTAGAATATCATTATAGAAGATCTTGGTAGAACCTCTCCTGATTAAACCTCAGACATTTAGCCTGGTTTGCTCTTTACTGATGAAGTGTGTGCTATCAATAGCCAAATGGTTTTATGTATACTTACCAACAGCTTTAGATTCTAGCTATCATATAAATAGTGCATGGAATGTAAAAAATACTTCTTTTTGCTGAACATGAAGCAGTTGATACTCCAAAGACAAAATTTCAGTCAAACAACAGGTAAGTGGTTGAATTCTGTCAGTACATGCATGAAAACAGCCCTGTCTCCAGGCTGTTATTTCTTACAAATGAAGTAATAGGTGGAGAATGCTTTTAAAGGAAAGAAAATTCTAATACAACTTTAGGTTCAAGAGTTTCTATTTAGGGCTGCACAAATTATCTAAAATTATTTTATGAATAAATTGATTAATCTAATAACTATTTTTATCCAAATAGTTCAGTTAGACATGTAAGTGTGTAGCTGTATTTAAAATAACATATAGAAATTTAAAAACATTAGGATATAAAAAAGCCAAACTAAAAAGCTGTAGCAAGAAGACAAACAATACAACACTTAACTCAAAAAGGCATTAAAATTATATGTCTGACTATTGGATTGTAACATAACTTTATGTCAGCAGTCCAACTTGAAACAAGGCCAAATAATTAGGATTTTGGGTTATTTTGAAAATTAATATTACAGTAAATCCACTCTAAGACTTGTTTCACACGGATTTTGTTTTAAAATTCATCTTTAAATTGAGATGGATGTTATTCATAGACATAAATATAGGCACTAGGTATTTTTTTCATACAGCACCTTAGTAATGTTATTACAAGTATTAATGATATCAATTGAAATCATATTGCAGGAGATGTGAAACTCTTGAAGAGAAGACTGGGCAAAACCAATATTCTATACTTTTTCAGCAGAGCATTAAATGACTATAACTTAAGCCTTTTAGTATTAGTTAATTTTGGCACTGCCGACTTTGGTACAGCATTGTTCTAACAGCCATGAGTGCACAATGAGCATTTTTTAATTCCTGTTGCTTGTTATTCGATCATCGTGTTTAAACATTTACTGTTATTTATAAAACTGCTGACTGAGCAGGAATGACAATGTGCATGTAAATCTGTTTGTTCATTTTAAACTCTAGACATTTATCCACACCTTTTCACTTTTTTAAAAGCAACCCTAGATGTTTGTGCCAGTATCGCTACCCCAAATAAGTGAACATTAATAATACATCAAAATCCTGTGCAAATGGTTCTATGCACCATAAATTTGAGGTCTCTCAGAACAGTTAATCTGTTAAAAAAAATTAATCTTTTTCTCATCGTGAAAATAAAGAAGTGGGAGAAAATATTTACACAGAAGAACACTTCATAGGTGGCACTTTGTTCTTCTAACTCTAACCCTTTCTGCAATATGAGAGTGGCTGGACAGACATCAACCTGTCTGCACTGACTTAAGAGAAAATGTGGAAAGAGCCCAGAGCCATTTTACTCAAGACGCATATACCTTTTTAAAGTTAAAAGCAGGATTTTGCTGAGCTGTATGGTCTGCATATTTGGCAGTCTTAACTGCAAATGTTTCTTTACAAAAAAGACAACATGCCAGCAACAAGCTTCCCTGCAGGCAGACAGCTGCATGATGCTATGCTGCAAACTCTCTTCAGTTAAGTTTGCATCAACTGCTAGAATAAAAAAATACACCTTCCTGAGTCAGCCTGATAATATATTGATAGTGGTTTACTTACAGTTTAAAGATTGGAGAATAACCCAAAACAGCTTTATAAAGCTGATATATTTTTATACAGGATGTTATTACTTATCAATTTTGATAACTGCCAAGTTTCTTTCAGATCCACAAGGTCACAGTTAAAGAGTTACGCAAATGCAACTCGGACTAAATAAAGTTAGCAAGTGCATTTAACATGCTAGTCTATCATATTTAACTAGCCTGAGTACTGAAAGTATACCTTGTACTGTGTACTGTAGTATACCTTGGCAGTGACATTCATGTCTCTGGTGACTCTTCCTATGAAGTCAGTAGACGGATTGGGAGAGCATGGTGGGTCATGAGGTCACTGGAAAGGGTGTGTGGCACTCCGATATCTATACAAAACGAGGAAGGTTCAAGTCTTTAGAGTCCTGGTGCTTCTTGTCTTGCTATATGGTTGTGAGACATGAACGCTATCCAGTGACCTGAGACAAAGACTGGACTCCTTCGTACTGTGTCTCTTCGAAAATTCTTGGGTACCGTTGGTTTGACTTTGTGTTGAATGAGTGGTTACTCTTGAGTCCCAAATGAGGTACATTACCTGCATTGTGAGGGAGCATCAGTTATGGCACTACAGCCAAGTGGCGCGTTTCTCCGAGGGTGATCCAGCTCGTAAGATCCTCATTGTTGGGGACCTGAGTGGCCGACCAGGCCAAGGGTCACCCACGTAACACCTGGCTACGCAGATAGAGAGTCATTTCCGAGGGTGGGACTGGGCCGCGTGTCTGCCTAGGGGCTGCCAACCTGGATCCCAAGCTGTTTTGTTGTGTAGTGGTGGGAACACACTGTACCAGTGTATGCTCCCAACTTGACTTCACCTGTACTGAAACATTTTTTTTAACTTCATTGCACTAACAAGTAGTGGTGGCAAATGATATTTAGCAGACAATTTATCTGTTCTGTCCAAAGAAACGTATGGTTGTAACTTTCATCCAATGCTAATCACTACTATAAATTTCTCAAGCAAACCAGCCTCACAGCACTTAAGAACTACTGCTGAACAGTTGGTGTAAATTTGCTACTTACATTATTATTGACTTGTCCTGTGCTATAGTTCCAAAGTGTTCCTCTTCAAGTGTTGAGTAAATAGGTTGTGAAATACCATCTGTGTTTTTAACAACCATTTTCTCAGACTTTGCTTGAAGTACTCCCATGCAGAAGAGAATTTTACCAGATATTTGAAGGAACCTCCTTCCTCTGCATTTGGTACAGCTGTCACCATGATTAGCATACTCAAAATTCAGAGTTGTAGTATGTCAGAATGTGACAGAGTGGCAGGAATAACTAGTTGATTAAGAAAATAAAATTTGAGTAAAATATATTCACAGAAGACCTATTTCTAATAAATAAAGGGTCATTGTTTTAGGGTGTTAACACAATGCATGTACTGTATATGTTAACACTGGGGGGTGATGTATTATCTATGGCCTTTTCCAATTTTCTCCCATCAGTTTATGAAATATGAGTTTTACCTTTCAGTGGATTTTCAGGAATTTGTAGTTGGTATAAGAGGCTAGAACTAATATAGCACTCCACAGAATCAAAAACAACTAATACTTAAATATACAGTTTTGTACCAAAACTGGCACCCAAAGACTGTTCTTATAAAGGGATTAACAAGTGCCTGCACTTCCTACTCCATTTATAACAGGTGATTAAATCTGTTCTCAAGTTTAGGACACCTAGCCATCAATTGTCCAACTAAACCAAAATAATACCAAAATCCCTCAATCATACATCTCCTGTGTTCCTCGCCTCCCAAATCTCAAAGGAACTACTAAGTCATTACCTTTAGAAATTATTTTCCTACGTTTTTAAAACATGAATTTGTAACTCACAATCCAAGTAAATAATCTCATTAAGGAGGAATGGCAACTGATTGTTCATCTGTTTGCCTATGCAAAGTTCATTACACAATATGAACTGCTCAATTTTACTGATCTTAGCTTTTTTAAACAACACTTTTGAGAACAAGAGAATATGACCTGGAGATCAGGAAAAAAAACAGGACTATAACAGGAAAACTTTAGTCAAAGGATAGATGAGAGGTCTGAATAAAGGGAACAGAAAGAGAATCAAACAACAAATTCACAGAGTAACATCTACAAGCTTCCACTACTCTAAAAAAGGGACATGGAAATAATGTGTGGTATCCAAAGCCATAATGGCAAACATCCTGGCTGTCTTCTATATATATGGGGTATGATTAAAAATATATATATATATATATATATATGTGTGTCACATAACCAGCAAATGGCATAGCAACTATAGACAATATGGCCAAAAGTCAACACAAAATGGAGCCACCTGACAAAGCCCTTCAAGCAAAATGATGCTTTAATGATGCCACTGAACATGAATACAACTGTTGTGTTTCTTCTTTAGTTGTGAGCGCCTTAGATGGTACACCAGGAAAATGTGTTTGGTTATTACTTTCACTTTATTAAGTTGTAACTACTCCACTACTTGAGTGTGTGAGTTTAATTCCCCAAGCAACTGCAAATTTCTGAATTTCATATCTAGAAAAGGAACATGGTCACTCCCCACCTCTTTGGGAATCCTATGCCTGGCAAAGACTGACTTCATTTTCTGAATTATTACATAGGCAGTTTTATCTGGTATGCTTAGCAGTTGTGGATATTTAGTCAGGTAGCCTACAATTACAAGAAACTGTCCAAGTAGCTCAAAAAAATAAGCTCCTGATTTTAGTGTTTTAATTCTGATACCTTGTGCAATTTGAGGAGTTCTCTTTTGCTTGTATAGCACTGAAAGGGCCAGTGTTTTTCAGTTTTATCAGCCATAATGAATCCATGTTATTTTCTCAACTGACATCATGTGTGTATGTATATTTTTACATGATTGGCATCATGATTTTAATCCTGCATTCTCATAAGTTATACATATTAATGGCTCACTCTAAATGGATGCACCACTAAATGTGAAGTAGTAGTATACACAAGTATTATCTAAAAGGCACCCATAATTAGCTCGCCTTTTGATTCTACAATATCTTTCCATTCAGGTTTATTAGGTGTAAAGAAGAGACAAGGAGTATAGGCTATGTTTTATATAATGCAATACATATACATGCACACAAACACACACACACACACACACAGACAGACTGTACATAAATTGTGGCACTGTAGTGTACTAGTTAAGAGCTACTATTAAGTTTTAGTTCTTATTGTCATTCATTCCATATATCAAAAACCTGCTTTGTAAGAAAGTCAAAAACTGATGCTTACAGTATGTGAAGAAACTAAATTAATTATTTATTCCAAAATAGTTAACTACCTTTCTGAAAATAATTACCCGGGCTAATTATACTGCTTTAATAAGTACTTAAAAAATTTGGTTTGACAAAAGAGCAGTAAATATATTTGTTTATAATTCAAAACAATTAAAATAAACCAACAAGGAAACTAAAAAGAGACTGTAATGAAGAGTTATAAATAAGTTTCAACTTACCTTCATTCCCACATTTGTATTGTGCAGATCCATTCGAGCCCGTAAATCTTTGTTTGATTTTTTGCTTAAGAATTCCTTTACAAACTTATTGCTGTATTTCAGGTTATCTCCACAGCCACCCCATTGCCAGGCCTTTCTATTTTCAAGGTCAGGTGCCTCATCACAGGTACATCGCTCCATTCTGCCAGCACTGCAGGCTTTCATAGCATGAGTCAGACCCGCTGAAGAAATTCATACAAAAATCGGTTTCTTTAAAACCTAAGAAAGGGAAAATAAATAATTAAGAATGATTTATTTAAAATAAATTACCAGATACTAAAATTGCACATACACAGAAGCGAGGGTGGTGTAGTAATTGGGACCTACTGTTTTCTCTGCCCGTGTTTGAATTCACTCTCGCTCACTGTAAAGTAGTGATGCCAACCCGTCGATCGTGGATTGACTGGTAGATCTTTATCACTGTCCGTAGCTCCAAAATAAAACGTTTCAGTTTTGCAAGCATGTATCTCTTAATCCAACTGCTTTATTTTCAATGAAGTGACGAATCAGATAAAAGAAGAGCACCGAAATTAACTGTCGAAACGCCAATATGGATCTCATGGTGATAGCCGCGAGGTAACATACTACAAACTAGAATGGCGAGGCCCACAAAGAAGGCAAAACATACAATTTTCATCCAGAATGGAACAGGAATTTCTGTTTACCTTGGTAAAAGAGAAGTGTGTATGTATGTTGTGCCACCAAAAACAAGCATTATGTAAAAGAGGGAATCTGGAGCGGCATCACAATACCAACCACCGAAATTTAAAGACACTATCCGCAAAGAGCCGATTGTGCACGGAAAGTTGCGAGCTGAGATCCGAGTTAAAGGCCCACAATCACTTTTAGAAAATCTGTTGATCAAAATAAGGCTGCTACTGAAGCATCGTTGTAAGTTACTTTCTGGCTAAAACAAAAAGCTTTAGGATGGCGAATTATCAAGGAAGCATGGCCTTACTGACTATTTTAGGATTTCAAAACAAAGGCGACATAAAGCCTCACTCGTGCTGTGCCTCTCGGCCCTGCATCAGTGGCAAGGAGGTCAGTCACTGTCAGAGGCGTGGATCGCCAGGTGTTAAAGGACTTGTCACTCTGTGAATATTTTTCACTGCAGTTCGAATGAATCTCTGGATGCAGTGGACACAGCTCAGCTGTTGTTTTGTCAGAATGGCTTTCAGGATTCTACAAAGAGGACTTCCTCACTCTTTGCACTTAAAGGGAGAACGCGAGGTGAGGATATTTCACTGAGTTTAAAAATATGTAGCGAAAATGATATCCCCATTCATAAACTGGTAGCAATTAATCCACCGGGACTCGGCAGCGCGTGGTGTCGCCTGGGTTTATAGCACTGTGCCGTAATGACCCTGATTTTCCGAGTTCAAGAATTATCATTGTGTCATTCATCAGCAGGCCTTATCAGGGAAAGTCGTAGATTTTTCACCGTGAATGTCATTGGTGGTCAAACTGATAAACTTGATACGAGCAAAAGCACTTCAGCGTCGCTATTCAAGCGTTACTGGATGAGCTCGATGCGCGTATGGAGACCTACTACTTCATGCTGATGTGCGGTGGTTGAGCAGCGGAAAGTGCTCCAGCGGTTGTTGACTTACTGCCTGAGATAAAGACATTTCTATCTGCAAAAACAGGAGCACAAGGAACTGTCAGATGATGTGTGGCTGTGTGACCTCGCGGTTTCTGACAGACTTGACCCAAAAGCTGAATACACTCAATAACAAGCTCCAGGAAAAGACCGACACCGCCACACATGATCAAACGCAGTGAATGCTTTTAAGTCTAAGCTTGGTGTTTGGATCACACATCTTAAAACGGAAGGCTAAACACTTTCCCAACCTGGAAAAAAAAGTCACAGAGCATTAAAGACAAGGACGTTTTCACCCTGAGAAATACTGTGCTCACCTGGACAAAGTTGCAACAGAGTTCAATATCGTTTGGTGTGTTAAACGAAATGGAATGCATTGCTGCATTTGTCTCAAACCCATTCATGCTCTTTGATACAGAACAGGTTGCAGCCAAATTCCAGCAAGTATTTTCTTTGTCAAGTGGAGTTGACATGGAGATGGTTGATTTGCAAAATGACATTGAGCTGAAAGCCAGATCAAGGGACAGTGACTTTTGGGTACTTGTCAACAGAGAAAAGTTTCGTCCTCACTGCATGTGCACTAAAAGTGAGTGCCTATTTTGGATCAACTTACCTCTGTGAAATGGCATTTTCACAGATGAAAATAATCAAATCAAAATACAGGAGCCGCCTTTACTGACAGACACCTCACAGACTGCCTCAAACTGGCTATCTCTAGCTATGAGCCAGACTTCAGAGGACTCATAGAGTATTTAGTCACAGCCATCACACTGACTTGAGTGAGTAACATTACTTCCAGCAGTTTTGCCTTCTGGTGACATTGAGAAAAGTGATGTTGCATATGATGGGACATAACTGCACTTAGCTTAATTTGAGATTGTTGATAATTTTGTTGATAAAACAGTTCATTTATAAAATGTTAAGGTAGGTAGTACCGTCAGAAACTTCAGTGAATAAGCACTTTACTGCTGACAATGGCATTTTTCTTGAGTTCAGTGCCACTTCATATGATCTGATTATATGGTGGTTGCTTCCGAGTTAAGTAAAAAGAAAAGAAAAGAACATTTAATGTATATTAAATTCAAATACAATTCAAATACTAAATTAAAGGCCTCAAGTTGGAAGTACAATCTGGGCTGTCTTTTTCTATCTATTCTTCGATAGGTAGATCTTGCCTTTCATTAAGGCCGAGGTCAGGGATCTTCGGCTTGAAAAGGTTGGTGACCACTGCTGTAAAGCATTATCTGCATGGGTTTTTTTTCCTGCATACTGGAGTTTTTCTGCCATAGCCCAAATACCTGCATGTTTGGTAAATTGGCCATACTCAAAAATGGCCCTGTGTGGCTGAGGATGTGTGCATGTCTTTGTGTACTGTAATGGACTGGTGATCTTTCCAGGACTGTTTATTATTACACCAAATGTTGGCAGAAAAGTCTCCAATTTCCCCATGACCCTAAATTGAATTACATAGTTTTGAAAATGTTATGGCATGTTATGTATAGAGTGACACTAAAATAAAATCTATTCTTTGTTGTTAACTTTGTATTAACTTTTCTTTCCTTGGCAGCTGGAGAAAACCTATTTTAAATGGATCTCTAATCCTTGCAAAAACTTTTGACCAAGATTTATCATGAAGTAAAATTAGATATGAAAACACTGCTGAAGGTTTGAAACATCTGGGCTGGTGCCCAGATCTAGATCTAGAAATCACTGTAAGTTGGTGTTCAGTGTGGACCTGCAGCTAAGGGTGGAGGTTTTCTCTCAGGAGCACTTTTGTATTGACCATGCTAAATTTTGGCTTTTTTGTTTTGCCTTTTATTTTTACCACTTTTAAACAGGAGTACTAGCTGGTACCTAGGGCAGCCAACGATTATTTGACGTAATAAACGACGCCAACTACAAAAAATAGTTGCGCTGGATTTTTATTGTCAGATGTCATAAACAGAACCTTCAACAGAGGATCCAGTCACAAAGAACCACATTGGTTTTGTAACTGCAATGTACTACATGAACGTCTAGGGGCAGTATCGCTTTGTTATTGTTTGTCAAGACTGCACACAGTCCTACCAACGAAGAAGAATGTAGAGGAAAATAAGACGTGGTTGCAATGGCGAAGTCGGATAGAAGAGGGGAAGGAGATGGAAAAAATTGAGAAACTTTCTAAAGTGTGAGCACTTCACCGAAAAAAAGAAAAGTTGAATGCAGATTATGCAAAGCAGAGCTTACCTTTCTGTGTATATCAAGGTTTCGACAATGATAGTTAACCCTTAAACTGAGCGATACTTGGGGTTAATGCATCCCTGTTCGAGCATCACAATTACTGCAACACTGATATTTTACACACTGCAAATGAACTGTAAAACTATAAAAAAAAAACTGCAACAATCTATTATTATATGTTGAAAGTGCAACTGAAGCCATTGATGAAATTAAATAAATCACCGAACCAACTGCCGCTTGAACTGGTTTCATGCAAACACACAGAGGTAAACACTGATGATTGCAGGCTCATCTAGTGCAGCGGCTAAATCCCACAGATGGTGAGGCTGCAGTGCTGCAGGGCCAGCAGTGCTCATGAGCTGGCTGCTCAATGAATATACGCAGTGACTGATCAACTCTGGCGTGCTGCCAAATTGCACCGAGAAACAACTTATGTCTGCGGAGTTCAATGAATGTACGTCACGCATATACTTCGGCTTCAGCTTGCTGCCAAATTGCACTGGAAGCGACTCTAGCGGTTGTGGCGGTTTAAGGGTTAAGGGCATATAACTTCAGTTATGCTTGCTAAGCGTGTTTGAAGCTATAGTAAAAGAGTAAATAGGAGTAGCTGAAACGTCCTAGTTTTTTTCTCTTTTGTCAGGTACAATATTTGAGTTTTGCATAG
>NW_024378441.1:0-17923 GCF_016835505.1 Polypterus senegalus
GAAAAATTTCTTTCAGCTAAGTAGTCAAACTCAAGGGCCGCGCACTCGGCGGTAATTATATCCGCCCAGAGTCTTTTATATACGTATTGTTAACCCGTATTGGCGCTGGTACACAATAAACTACAGATCCCATATGCAGCTCAGCGCCTTGCAACAAGTTATCGGCAGCTCACACGATGCTGAAGAAAAGTTGATTCTGAAATAGAGCCTTAAAACCGAGGGAGGCTGAGATATGTTTACTGAACCCGTGTCTCATTTGTGGAGCTAATGTGGCTGTAATTACAGAATTTAATCTAAGGGCGGCACTATGAGACAAAACATCAGGGTAACCTGAATGCAATGCAGAAGATACAGAAAGCTGCATAATTAAATAAGAATCTGACACTTCAGCGGACGTTTTAACCGTGCACAATCACAAAGTGATTTCAAGTGAAGCTGCTTTTATGGGAGACACAAATGCACCAAGTGCACCTTGCCCCACTTTCCCTGTTGCCAAGTAATGTTAAACCAAGTGCCACTACGGTGTTCCCAAAATACGACTTTGCTGATAAACTGAGCGCACTGAGTTTGGCGGCGCTTTGGTGACTTTGAAGAACAAAAAGTCCGTCTACATGCGCTCGAACCTTGTGCATGTTTGGTAGCACATATCTGTGTGAGAAGCTCTTCTCAGTGATAAAGACTAACAAAACAGCACACAGGAGTCGCCTCACTGATGAGCACCTGCAATCCATCCTGAGAATCTCCACAACACAGAACCTCACACCAAACAGAAACGAACTTGTTGCCAAAAAAAGATGCCAGGCGTCCAGCTCTAAAATGACATATGAGCAAAGACAACTGAATGATTTGATTTGTTATTGCTGAAAGGAACACATTTTATTTATATTTCCAGGTTTTGTTATGCAGCATGTTCATATTTGAATTTGTATAATTTTGACAGGATATATTTTTATGGAGAGCAAAATCTTTTGGGATATTTAAAATCTAAGTTTATTTTTTATATAAAATTACATAAGAGTAAAGAAATTTGAATGTTTGTTCTTTTAACGTTACTGTATTTCTAACTTGTATAATTTAGACAGGATATATTTTATGGAGAGCAAAATATTATAAGTTGTTTAAGGTTTGAGTTGATTTATTCACGAATAATATTCCTGTCTGTTTTTACCATTCCTACCAAAGATATTTCTGTCGACTAAAAAAAAATTCCTTCTATTTAAAATTTAAATACAACTTGAACAAATACAATAGTTCATAATCTTCACGAGACTTGCACGTAAGAGCGGAGTTATCTGTTTTAACAAGCAGCGATTGCACTGATCTAAATTAAGCTGTGTGTGTATATATGTGTGTGTATGTGTGTATGTATATGTATATATGTAGATATATATGTATGTATATATGTGTGTGTGTGTATATATATGTGTATATGTATAGATATGTATATATATATATATGTTTGTGTGTGTGTGAAATATATATGACAACAATACTCATCACTCACAACAGTGACAAAACAATTACATTGACAATCATGTTACGTTATTTTCAAAATGTTTCCTTTTCTTTTTCATTGCTTCTTTAACACACTACTTCTCGCTCTGAGCTGGTATTTTTAGTATATGTATATATTTGTATATGTGTGTGTATATATATATGTATATATGTATATATATGTATATATATTGTGACATCTGGCCGGGATGCCCAGGAGGACCGGAGGAGGCTTGCACCTCCTCCAGACCCTGAGGGCGACCGCCCTGGTTACCTTGGGGCCACGGTAGAGGGCTTGGAAGCCCAGCACTGCAGGGGCCCGTGGCCACCGCCAGGCGGTGCCCTGGTGCCTGTAGAGTCTGAGCCCAGCACTTCCGCCACACCAGGAAGTGCTGGGGGAAGAAGACAGGGGACACCCAGTGGGCTTCCGGCGCAGCCGCACTTCCGCCACGCTGGGGTGTGTCTTGGAGGAATGCCGGGAAGCAGCTGGAGCCCATCCAGGTTCCTATTTAAGGGGCCGCCTCCTTCAGTTGAGAGTGGAAGTCGGGTGGAAGAGAGCGGAGCGGGAGAGAAGACTGGAGCGGCCAGAAAGAGAGGCACAAAGGGGGATCGGTGCTGGAGGCACTGGGGGTCCACATGAAGTATTACTGTAAATATTGTAAATAAAGGGTGTGTTGGGTGAACATAAGATGTCCGTCTGTCTGTGTCCGGACCAGCGTTCACAATATATATATGTGTATATATATGTTTGTGTGTGTGTGTTGTATATATATATATATATGCATGCTAGCAACACTCATGACAATGACAACACAATTACATTGTCAATCATGTTACGTTATTATTAAAATGTTTCCCATTTCTCTTTTTTCTATTACTTTTAACACACTAATTGGCTATGTAGCTGGTATTTTGCTAGTACTAAAATAAAATTTATCTAGTGATTCAATGTGTTAAAGTATAAGGTTAATCTCCATATTAACACACAATGTGTGCTGTGTTAACAGAAACACACATAATCTCAGAATCACACGTGGCAGTACAAGCAAAACAGCATACTTAGGTAAATATGAATCTGCAAACACTGAATATGTGTCATTTTGTTTGTTTTTGAAGGCAAACTAATGTTCATTAGCATAACCTATAAGTAAGCACACGTCACATACTTGAATGGTACTCGAAAATGTAATTTTGTCTTGTTGTGACGAAAGTGACGCTTAAATGCATTAGGTACAAGTACTGCAAATCTATTAAGCCCAAGTAATTTTCTATTTTTGTATTTGTACACAGGCTAAGCTTATACCAAAGTTTTCCAGATCACTTCACAATACAAAAAAAACTTAAAACAGCAAACAAAGGTCATTTACCAGAGTTCTGGCAATAAAAGGTCAATGTAAATTGATAAGTTTGATTTCACACAGGAAGCTTTAAAGATGGCACTAGCAATAACAGGTTTGGAAGGCTAAAGGACTAGGAGTAGTTTAATTTGAGATCAGAATTAATTAACTCATCCATCAAATACTAGTCTTTTAGAATATTTCTTTTAACCAGCTAATGGTTAATGAATAATGAAAATGTAAATATTACAATAAAGCAAATGTTAAATAACACACTCAACAGATTTGTTCTCTGATCAATCAGACTTTTATAAGCAAATACCAAAAAACAGCTTCTTTGTTAGTCTTTTATATGAAATCATCTTTGAATTCACTAGTACAGAAATACTATTTTTTATTTGTACGGATTTTAAAATTATATATATTTCCAGTTACTAGGAGAAAAATGTCAGAAAATAAATTTAAAATGTGGATATGCTAAGATAAAGAATGCTATCAGCTATAATTCACCCGACGCATCAACCTCTATGCTGAAATCCTCCCAAGATTATAAGACCTGCATTTCTTTGTTATTTTGAACAAATATAGGTGAAATATTCAGGCACACAGTGCAAAAGAGAGTCAAGAAAACAGATGTAATGTTAGTTTTACATTATATTCATGCTATGCAAATCCTGCCGCCTAAGTGAAGATGCAAACGCTAAGCCTACACCATGGATCTTCTTCTTTCTTCTTCTTTCAGTGCTGCTCCCATTAGAGGTTGATCAATGGACTACTATCACAGGAGTTTCCACAGCAGAGTATTGTGAAAATCGTTAGCTATGATTGGATACAGTATAGCGTAGTAAAATGACACCTTTTATGTTACACCTTTTGCTCGATGAAAGGGGGTCTTTAGCTGCCCTGTTTACCTGTAATCTATCATTTAGTTAGCCAATAAAAGCGTATCATTTCTCAATTCTACTTTCTCCCTGTATCACAGGAGTTAAAATAAAATACAGCAAGCATACAGCAAAATAAAACAATACAAAGTGCCATATCTACAATACTGAAAAGGCAAGTAGCAGGGTGACTATGTATCTGTGAAACCTGGGAAATTAATTCAACAATAACACTGAATTTGACCAAACATTACTGAGTAAGCACCTCTTAAATAACAAATTGTGTTTCACTATAGAATTTTATACAACATTTATTAAACATATACATGTTTATGTTAGAAGCTACACCAAAAAGACAGGAATGGAATACTTGTTCATTGGGAAGAACTTTATTTCTTGATGCAGAGAAAGAATTGTCATAAATTTAAACTCTCAGCACCAGGAACCTGTTATTGATTTTTCACACGAAGCGGACTCTATGCTCAGCCACTTTAGAGAGGATATTGAAGTGGTGTTTCATAGAAGTACTTTAGGGTCCACATCAATGGCAGGCTGAACTTGTCTCAGAATCTGTGACCTAATAGTACAAGTAAGGGTAATAGCATACTCTTTCTTAGGAGACTGTGTTTCTCAATAAAAGCGTAATCTACAGCTCCATGATGGCTAATGTGCAATTTTCCCATACTATGGTGTGCTGGACCAGTAAATATCATTTCTAAGAGAGGCCCACCAAACCAACAAGCTGATTAAGAAGGCAGGCTAGTTATAGCACACTTCAACTCCGCTGGGGATATAACATAGCAGGATAAGAAAGACAAAACCAATGGCCATAATAAAGTCAATGTTACACATCCTTCTGACGCATCAAGTACTATTAGCCAACAACGCTTAGCAGAAGTAAGTGTGTCAAAACACTGCTGTGGTTCTTTTATAAATGCATCGAGGTGACTGCCCTTATATCGAGCAAAATCAGAAGTTTATTTTTTAGTAATTTCAGTGGTATTTGAGATATTACTTTGTCATTTGTTGTAATATTAACTTCTGTAAAAAAGCTAAATTCCCTTTGAATAAATAAAGAAATTCATCTATCTATCGCAGAGATGCTGAAAAATCTGACTTCATATTTCCTTTTGGGAGAGGTTTCTAAATTATGCTATACCTCACATCACACTATAATTGCTTTGTAAATACCCCCAAAAGACAATTGAAAAGTCGGAATTGATTAAGCGTAAAGTAACTACTTCAGATAATCTCACAAAATCTAAAAAATGTGAAATGCATATCCTAAAAAAATAATAAAAATGAAATTACATTATTTTTAGCATAAATTTACATATATAAAGTAACAAAATGAAATATTAAGGACTCACTCTAAAACATTGACAATATACCTCCTTCACATTCAACTCAAGTCAAAAGACAAAAATATTGGTTCAAATAATGCAAGCTGCCTAAACCAGGCATAAAGAATTAATCCAATGATTGTGTAGGGACCTCCCCTTGACACGCAAAATAAGATAAAATAAATAAGTCAGTTTTACATAATTACCTCAGACTTAATCATTTATAAAGTACTAAGGAATGTGTAAGCTTATAGATGATAGCCATGGTATATGCTAAAAATGTAAATGTAAAAAATAATATATGACAGATATATCCCACAATGCTAAAAGTACCTAATGCAAATTTTAGAATTAAATGTCTCTATGATCATCACAGTTTATTGTCATATGCATATATATATTCATATAATCGACTATCAAGATCAGAAAACATTTGGATATATATAAATATATTTCACATATATATATATATATAGCATATATATATATATATATATATATATATATATATATATATATATTTGGATACCCAATAATATATTCATACTATTGAACAGTCCAACTAGATTTCAATCACATTTTAATGATTTCACTGCCAAATACTCAATTATATTTATATTTTAGCAATAACAAAGTATAACATGATGTAAAATACTGTATCTGTAATGTAAGTTAAATGCGAAAATAATCTTGCCACTGTAATATCAACAGTTATATATTTTATACATAATTTTTGTAACCAGTTTTAGTTGGCAGCTTCTCATCAGCTCTGCAGTGACAGCTGACCTTGGATTTCAACCGAAGGTCTCACTGTCTTCATGGAGTTTGTACTGCTATGTTCTATCTGTGTCTCTGAGCATACCTTTACCACACATCCAAAAATATCTGCTTTAGGGTGTGTGTGTGTATGTGTGTGTGTGTGTGTATGTGTGTATATGTGTTTGTGCCTGAAGGCACCATGCAATGGTGGCGCCTCTTCAAGGGTGCTTTTCCTCTAGAGCCTACGCTGGCTCAATCACATCACAGACCAGTGCAGGTTCACAATCTGCTGGGACAGAACAGACTGACCAGTTACCATCTGCTGTCACAATTGGCAAAAAAACAAAGAAAAACTCTATTAAATAGAAAGGTATACTTGATGAACTGCATTTAAATCCAACGAACATTTTTACTATGTTCCAAGGCCTAAAAGTATTGATCAGTGTCTTTGTCTGCAACATTGGCCTCTGTGTAAGTGTGATTGTATGAGTGTGGTTCCTGCTATAGACTGGAGCACTATCCACGGCCCACATTCTAATCTCTGTCCACGCTGCCAGGATAATGCCTCACCCCCTGCAAACCATGAATCTGAGGCAAGTGGATTTAAGAATGCTATGTTATGCAGCAATGATCTTCCAATACCGACCATTAATCATGCTGGTACTAACAGCCACTGAACAAGATGAGAGTGGTTATACACCTTAGCATAAAATCTGACAATCCAAGCAACAGACCATTATTTTATACACAATATGTACAGTGTAAACACAGACATGTACTTTATGACATTATACAGGAAACTTGTATGTAAGCAGCCAGGTGACTTATATCACCCAGATTTTAAATGTGTTTCAAAGAACACCCCTACATAAAGCTCATTATTTGTTAAAACAGTAGTAATGGATTTTTTTTCATTTGACTGTCCTATGTGGCTAACTTCCAGGTCTTCTGACAGAATAATATCACTAGTTAAAACAACAAAAATTTTATGAATTTCCCTTATTACTCCACATGTCAACATAAAAGCATTAATACATATAAATGCTTGTAGATTTGTTACATTTCAGTTATATAGGTTTGATTTTTAAATCAACTTCAGTCTTTACTTCTTGTGCTCAGCCGCATTCCGTGCAGCATCCACAACAAGACATTCACATAGTTTTAAAACATTTGACATGTTATTATATGGGAAATGGCAGAAAGATGGTGTGTATGTTATAAATATAACTGAAAAGCCTTAAAGCAAAACCTTTGTGCCATCATCTTTTTCTTTCTTTTTATCCTTCATTTTCTAGTAGTAACTCAAGATTAATATCATACTTCTTTAAATTTTACTATTTGTTTGTTTAGTGATTATAAATGGCATATAGGAAAATGTTCTTTTCTTTATTTTTTCCATATTGACTAAGTAATATGTTCTGTGTAGCATATTTCATTGACTACCCTAGACAGATGATTTCCAGAAGTTAGAAGGTTCACTTCTCGCATCTCGTCTGAGGCACGCTAAGCAGGAAAAATAATACTTACAGTGTTTCAGGTCATTTATGGAGACTGCTGTGCACCTTACAGTTGCTGGCCAATGATGCAGAGAGAATTTGGACAATGGTTATACGATAGCAATACCAACCGCTCTGTAAAACCAACATTCGTCCAAAACCTTTTTGCATTGGCCACAAGCGTGTGTAATCCTACTATTTTCTCATTCGCTCTGACATATTTAATAGGTTTATTATGATCCCTGCATGCACTTCAGATGGTTTCAAAATGAACATGAATGTCTAGTGTAATATTGTCTAGAAATCATTTAAAACCCATTTATTATTCATCCACTCAGCAATTTCCCTACATTCATCCATTCTCCGTTCCTCTAACTCCGCTTCTTTCAGCCTGTGATCAAAAGGCAAAGTTCGAATTCTTCCCAAAATGTTCAAACGTACTGCACTCCCTACAATTAACCATCCAGTAGGAGTGTGCAACATTATGTACTACTTATATTGCGCTTTTAACATTATAAATCTGCTTATCTGTTTCCCAAATGTTAAGCGTAATGTGGGGCGTTAATTCAAGTTCAGGTACCTGATTCCCTGATGTCACTTCCATCAAAACAACTACATGAGAGGGCAAATATAAAAATAAACTTGCGATATTTTAGCTTCTTTATCGTTTGCATTTTGTTAATTTGCTTTCCAAAATAAAAGTAATTAACTGATCGCTCTATCGTTCACTTAAAGAGTTCCATAAACAAAGTACTGTCAACATCCCCAACAGTGCAACTCCAAGTAACCCGCAAACAGTCGAAGTGGCGTGTCACCCGGCTGCTGTTATTCCCTCGAGATGCCGCGTGGGCGCGTTTTAATCGTGCGAACATTCCGTATTGAGTTTCATTTATTGTACGTTATGTGGTTGTGTTACACTGTTAAGTGATATAGCTACATTTAAGCGAATGATATACATACATATATATATGCCCGTTTTCCAAATATAATAAAAGCCCACCATTGGAGACCACCTCCCATTCCAAGAGCTCGAAAGTTTAAATAGGTGTAGAGCGGAACAGACTTTTACTGTTACAGAGAGGTTGTTTTTCCTACAAGTACCGCTTTTTTCCTCCAACACAAAGTTACAAATAAGAATTAAAAATGAAGAAAAACAACGAAATAAGTTCCTGTTTAATTATACTATCGATTGATTTGTTATTCTTTTCCATACAGCGAGCGGCACGGCTGTCGAAAGCTTTTTCAGGTTTGGTTAAACGTAAAACAAGTACTCAATATTACTACCGCTATGCCAAAACAAATTAAACGATACACACACTAACAAGTACAACCATAAGTTTAGCGGAAAAAGATGAAGCAGCAAAACTATACCTCTGTCCTCACGGTGGTGAGCCACACGTACGCAGGTAAAGCGACGCCCAGGTAAAAGTTTGAATGTATACTGTATTAGGCAAGTTGCGGTCTCGGGTGAAAGCGAGTGCAAGTGTGCAGTGCGTGTACGCGCGCGCGCGTCGTTTTATGTGTGTGTTGTGTGTGTGCGCGCGTGTTGTTTCTGCGTTAAAAACCCGAGTCCTATCGCTTCTTGTGAAAATGAACTTTTAGTTATGTTTAATAAGAAAAGTGACACCAGGAAGGAAGAATTCGCCGATTCAATGTTGACGCCTACTGCTTTGCGCGCCTTCCATTATGTAAAGATCAACTGAAAGAGTGTCAATGGCCTTTAATTAACACCGCCCAAAGTCTTACATTTTTAACGTCTACTAGAGCTTCTTGAGCACTTTTGTTCATTGTCAGTATTGGCAGTCTTGTAGTTATTCAAATGCTAAGCACAACAGCTTTTATCTAACTGGAGACTATTGCTGTAATGAACTTACAGTATTGGATTTAATGATGCTTAATTAATTTCCAGTCTTTTCCTTTTCCTGTATGGGTTGCTCTTTTGTCCTTTTCTTCTGGATCCAGGTGGATTCGAAAATGTTTCCATCCACTCATCCATCCGTCCATCACAGCCTCACTAAATTATATAAAGATGGTTGCTCATTTTATCATTTAAAAAAAATGTCCTTAGGTCTGTTGCTGTGCATCTACCAGTTCTTCAGTATGGCCACAATTCTTCATGTAAAACCAGAGTGTGATCTACTGATACACAAAGAACTGGCGTTAATATATGTCTTTTGAAATAGCTCCACATTTTTTGCTCTTCTTAGTTTGCTCATTATTTTCTTTTGATTTATCAAACCCTGTTCTATCATAGATATATTTATGGGCACACCCAGTCTCTAAGAACACAAGGCCAATGAATCTACCTGCATAGGTAAGTTGATGGATTTCATTCTAGGCAAGTCAAAGGATGATAGTGTGGAGGAGGAGTCTATGAGCATGCAGGTAAATAAACATTCCCATAAAACTTTGGAAAAAAATACGACAGTAGTTTGATGATTAGCTGTGATCAAAAATGATCCCCAGGCCATTTTGAAAAGTATAGTGTCTCGCGATATCCTGCTAAATTGCCCATTTCTCTTGGACAATCAATCATCATCTATCTCTACCTGGTTTTTTCTTTCTCCTCTTCTCAATACCTGTCATCACATCATCCAGGTGTGGATGCTGTAACACCGCGGTAGCGGAAATGGCCTCAGTGTCTTGAGCAGCTCGGAAAGTGCTATATAAATATACTAATCTTTTATTATTATTTCAGAGACGCGCGCCCCCTGCTCGCTTTAAGCCTCGCCAAACCCGGGGGCTGATCTGCCACTCACTTATGGGGAAGCATATGTACAAATTTATACAGATTGTTATTTTCATGAGAATTCGCTGTTACATATGTATCATAAGAATTAACTGTTTACATTACAGTGGTAATTAACCATAGTAAAAATAGTAAGACATAATAAACTGAAAGAAAATTATGTTTCATGTTGGCGCTAGAGGTATTCATTGGCAAGTATACTATTTCGCTCTTGTTTGATTTGAAATTAACACGCAAATACTTTTATACTAACACTTTTACTGTAAACTTCAGTAAAAACAATATTTGGTATTAACTTTTCACAATATCACATTAAATTTTGATTCCGTGTTTGTACTTTACATCGCGACAACTAAACGATAACCGCTCAAGAGTGAATATCATTTCTCTAATAAATAAACTGACTTTTCTTTCAAATGTTTGTCCCTGTGATTTGTTAATTGTCTTGCTAAAATCTATTCTAACGGGAAACTGTAAACGCTAATATCAATGGGATATCATGATCTCCTTTGGTGTTTAATGTTATCTACAGAAGATTTATTACATTACTTCTTTTGTCGCTTCGTTAAAATTTTACATGTCAGAATTGTTCAACCAATTTTGAATACAACTATCTTGTTCTATTGCATAGCCTTATCACTCAGGCATAAATTATGCAATAACATTACGACACATCCTTCTTCAACTGTAATTTGCCGCGGAAGACTGGATGGTGTTAACGGTTGCAGATATTATATCGGGATTTTTGCAGGTTGATGTTTTCATCTTTCCCACCTCATCACCGTACTTTCAACTGTTTCTGCACAAAGTCTTTTGATATGCATTTAACCATCTCTGCCAATTTGGGGAGTTCTTTTCTTCTCTTCTAGAGAGTCAAGGCTGAGGGGCTGTCAGCAGCAGGGCCTGTTAAGCCTCCATTGTGACACTGTGTGTGTGATTTGGGCTATACAAAAATAAATTATATTAGAGTTGTATGTATTGTGGTAGCCGCTCCAGACACACAGACAGTATGACACGCTCATGTCACCCACAACACGCTTAATGGACATATTCTATATAATAAGTGCACAAAACCCCAAAAGTCCCCTGCTAAAGTCCTGGCCAACACAATGCGCCTCACTTTCTTCTTTCAGGCCACCTTGCTTCCTCCAAGACTGGCCCGCCTTCCACCCTACCTGTGCCCTGAATGAAGGGAGGTGGCTCTTATAATCACCCAGATGTGCTCCATGTGCTTCCCGCAATCTTCCACCACAGTGTGGCATGGGAAAAGCCGCTGTATCCTCGAA
Source organism: Polypterus senegalus (assembly GCF_016835505.1). NCBI lineage: Eukaryota > Metazoa > Chordata > Cladistia > Polypteriformes > Polypteridae > Polypterus > Polypterus senegalus. Next base: position 11,346 of record NW_024378441.1, read on the forward strand.
GCAATTTTGGTGTCCTGCTTCCGCCTGCAGCACTTCCAGGTGTGATGGAAGTGCTGGCGTCCAGGGCTCCAAAGGCATAGGGGGCTTCCTGGCGTGACCCCGCCCCCAAAGGTGCTTCAGGGCAGAAGCCCCCACATGGCCTGGGAAGCGAAGTCCTCCTCCCGGCCCCTCTGGTGTCCTGGCTGGTCACCCCCAGCCATCTCAACAGTATATATATATATATATATATATATATATATATATATATATATATATATATATATATATTTCAGACAGATACGGGTGCTGTCGCCCCTTGAACCCTCAGACCAGACAGCAGACACCAGATAAAAGTCCAAATTTTGATTTATTATAATAATAAAGTGCACAAATACATTTCCACCACAATACTCATATAATCACAAAATAATAATCAATACAATGTAATCCCTCCACTCCCAGACGCAGTTGTCACCCTTCCCAACTCAGCTTAATCTAGCTGGGATCTCCCACAGTCCATTTTGTAGAGAAGTTCTGACCTGAGTTTCTTCTCACTGTCCATGTGACTGGCAAATACCGTCAGATAAAACTTCAACCCATAAGTACATATCATTTCTTGTCCACATGACTGGACGTACTTCCCGGCTACGGCTGGGGAAAGTACCAGTTCTTGTTCTCCCTGCAAAGCGTCCCTCTGGTGGCCCCCATGGTATCCAGCAGGGCTGTGAATAAACACTCCATTGTCCATGATTCCCTGCTGGCATTCCGGGCACCTCCATGCTGCAGGCAGGAGGGCTCCATCTAGTGGTCGGGGAGTATTGGTCGATGAATGCATAGCCATACCACAAAATACCTACAAGATGAAGGGCCTTTATCAGTGTATCAGTGAATTGTTGTCAGGTATTTCATTTTTTTAACTACAAATAGAAATCTTTACTAGGAGTTTTCACCGTATCGAGCCTCTTATCTACCATCCTATACTCAGTGAATAGTATCAGCCGCTGTGTCATCCACTAAAGTAGATTCACATTCCCCTTACTCCTTCGCTTAACTCCACACATAGCACTGTAAGAAAATGGTAAAATTTCAAGCCAAGTGAAATTTCCTTTTTGGTTACATTTCATGATTTTATAGAAATGGTAAGCCACTCATATGCAGGTACTGCTATTCAGGAAGGCCACTTGACCTCTCAAAACAACTTAGCTGGTTAAATATAAAAAGAAGATGCTAGCGTTTGAATTCACAGGAAAACAACAAGAAATGAAGGCTGTGGAAGCCAGTCACCCACTCATTTACACTTCTGACAATAAGAGATTTGAAAAATGGGTGTCCTGTTTAGTCTCACAAGTATATCTTTGATGATTGTGAAAACTTTAACTACTTGTTTTAATGAAAGCTTCTGTTGTGTTATTCGTACATCATGTAAAAGGAGGGACTGTTTGCTTTTGGCTTCACCAAAATAAAGTTATCTTGCTTCTTAACTAGCTCATATTTGCATTTTAAAGTCATGCAATGACTTCATGCTACCTGATGTTTTTAAGTTCACTTCCTAGTTTCATTCTTGTTGCTTTTGTTGATTCTCTTCATTGTGACACGCTTATGAGATCAGCTGCTTAAAAGGACCAACAGTTGCCTTTCCGAAATGGCTGTTTCTAAAACACTTTTATGTCATATGAGCAGTGGGAGCCCTTGTGAGCTTTTACAAGTGTTTCATGTGAATAGATACATGTAATTCATCAGTACTCATGTAGGCTTGGTGGAATCAGTTATATAATCTTACACATACATTTGAATGAGCAGACCAAGCACCATAATTGTAGAGAAGCTCATACCCACGCATTAACACAATATCTTTTCTTTTTATACTTACTGGTGCTAAACTCCCTATAAAATATAATTTTTATAAGACGCCACTATCATTAAGACAGTGCATTTACAAAATACCGCCACAACCGTAAACTTTACAAAGTCACAGCTAAAAGTTTTTTAATGACATTATAGCCATCCATCCATTATCCAACCTGCTATACCTAACACAGGGTCACAGGGGTCTGCTGGAACCAATCCCAGCCACAGCACAGGCAATAAGGCAGGAACAAATCCCGGCAAGGCGCCAGCCCACCGCAGATCATTATAGCAATATTTCAACATAAAACATAAGCATAGATGTACATAGAGAAAGTTGCTGGGGTCGACACTTTATTGGTTAATTCAGAATATAGCCAGTTCCTTATCGTGGTTTCAGCAGAAACGTGCTTTATACACAATAATTAGACAAGAAACAATACTGGAAAACCTTTTAAAATGAGAAATCTTTTAAATGTAAAAATGAATAGATTCATTCACAATCTTGACCATACATTGCTTTTTCTCTCTCTCTTGTTAAATTGTTCTTAGCCTGAATCTATTAATTTTACATTTAAGATTTCTCATTTAAAGATTTACCAATTCTTGTCCTAGTGTGTGTATAAACACAGGAACTCCAGTTTCTGTATTACATCTTGTCTGGAATAAGGGGCCTGAGTTGCTCAAACTTCGTATACTGTGCAATCTTTTTAGTTAGCCAATAAAAGGTGCGTCATTTTTTCTATATTTCTATAATGGCTAACATAGTACAGCATCCTAGTACTCGTAGATATACATATAAAGTTACAGGCAGGTATTTCTTGATTGGACAGATAACAGTCAGTATTTTAATATATGAGCATTCCTTACCCACAAGGTCAGTTCTTTACTTTTACCTTACTTCTGAATAGCTTTTCTTCTTTCTTTCTTTCTTTCCGCATTTTGACTGCAGTTTAATGTTCTTCTTCACCTAGGGATACTCCGTGCTGCTTCCAAATTGTGCCTGATATCAGCATTTAGCATATCAACTTATCTCCGGTTTGTTCAATCCTTAGTGCTGAATTTTTTAATTAAAAGACATCCATCACACATGTGCTGCTTAATTGTATCCCACCTGCATTCCCGACAGTTGTCATTAAAGGTATATCAAGACTGAATATAACAGGTTACCTTCTGTTGCAGGTACTACCCTTGACTGAGACCTTTAGTACAGATGGGACTTGCTTGTCATTTGTGATGCATAGAGCTGCATTGTCTGTTGTTTTGTGATTCTAGTAAGATGATCCAAGGAAAAAAATTGTGACAAAATGGAGAACCAGACAACAGAGCACAATCCAAAAAATAACAAAATCCAATATTCCTTCTCATGAAGTGAAGCCAAAGCTTGCCCACAATTAAGACACCAGGGCCAGGACACAGGGTGATATTCCAGTGGGACCTGACAGCCAGATTTGCCTTCCTTGAGGTCTCCTCAAAATCATTCTCTGAAGAAGTTGCAGAGACGCCTAGTGGCCTCATGTTCCACAAGTCAAATGGCAGAGGTTTGCTGCAATGTGACTCTCAAATGACATATATAGATAGGAAAACATTCACATACTAGACTTTTACTAAGGGAACATGGCTGATGAGACATCAGCTGCAACTTGTGTAGCAGAGACTGAGCCAGCCATGTAGAAGGAATACAATGATGACTAGGCATATGGACTCAAGTACCTCTATGTACAGCATTGCCCTCTGATCCCAACTTTTCATGGTCTCTTCTGCTCCTTGAAATTTTCCCAAAGGTAAAGTGCCAAGTTGGTGGAAGATAGCGGACTGGTTGACAGTGACTACTAAAACCCAGAAAGTATTGGGAAACCAGCTGGGCAACCCCATTTAACTGCAAAAGCAAAGCAAAAATAATAAGAAAAAAGTGCCTACAGTACGTAAATAAAAGTCGCTCTTATCAGCCTGCCAAAAGTTTAAAGCAAAAAGTTGCTATGTCAACAGGAGTTCTGTCCTCGCTGAGGGAACGGCCAAATGAAACAGCACTCTTTACTGGGCAGCAGCCTGCTCTGGGCTCTTTGGGCTTATAAGGCCAGGCATCCTCCCCAGGGCATTCCCTTGGACCTGCAAGCTTAAAGCATATACATTGCAGAGTAAACAACAGCACTCTTCTCAATCCTAAGTGGTACTGCTTACCCTGTGCTAAGATCCAGGAAGGTGATACCTCAGGAGCTACATGTGCATGGCAATATCATGTTTGAGACAAACGTGTGGGATGACTTCTCAATGTAAAACCCACACTTATCTGCACATACAGTATGAACTTGAACAACCATTCCCAGACCTCTTATCCTTAAGAGGCAGTGGACTAAACATAAGAAAGGGGAGCAACCCCTACTACTGACTCTGTAGTAATGCTGGGGACTTGCCTCAAGGAGGAGGAGACTGATAGACAGGGTATGTGTCACACATGTGCGACAGGGAGGAAGCTGGAGTGGACCAAGTGAGGTAATTACCCACCATGCCAGGGGTGACAGGTGCAACTAATCCTACTTGCTATCTCTACAGGCCAGATAATGGAAAACCTACCTTGAAATATCATCAATGAAATCACTTCTGTTTTCAAATGCCACGATTGATTTCTACCTTCCAGTTCTGGTGTCTCGATGTCACTTCCGGATCATTTCCTTAACATCCTGTCAGTTCAGTTCAGGACTCAAACAACGCACTCCCTTTGCAGCCAAGGACAATATATCGGGTGGCTGCCAGCTGAAACCTTTTGTGTGTGTTGCTGCTGTTCATTCCTACTACGATTGAAAAGGATGGCAACCGAAAGCAGCTTAACGCTTTAGGATTTCAGTGTAGTCACAGATTTTCCATATCAAACACTACAGTATGCTTCGGAACACAAGCTTGTTTATAGGTATGCTTCGACACCAGAGTACCCTGAGCTAAAGGTCAATGATGGGCTCTGTGCTATTTCATGTGGTCTGAGATGATGTATCGCGTGGACACTCAAGTAGAAATGTGCTAAGATGTCAACTAAATCCTCAGCTACTTGATGAGTCAGTTAAGAAAGTTATATAAGTGAGAATGAGCTGAGGGTACACTCGAGAAAGCTAGCAGGTTCTTCTGTTTGAATGATGTCAGAGATCAGCTCAAAGCAGTTTTCTTGGAGTGAGGCATTCGAGCATGCCATTTTAGTGCTTTAAAATATGCTCCTTGGCAAGCTGATTTATGAATCAGGAAAGTTAGGCATGTTCTTGTGAAAGGTGGGAAAACACTGACCGTGATATCATTGAAAGGCAAAAGGAGATCATAAACAGTAGATACTACCCATTGGCAGTGGGTGCATTACAGTGAATAAGATCACATTTTTAGTTAAAAGCTCCATACAGCAGCGCCAAGGGGCTGTATGAGATGTGACCAGAAATGCTGAAAGCACTGGTGGCTGTGAGGGGCTTTCAAACGCGTATGGAATCTAGCCAGTACCTCCAGGCTGGTAGACGGGGCGCCATCATGCCTTCTTACACTCCCTTTGTGGTTAAAGCCGGGTTACTGAGTAGAGATTCCAGCTGAGAGTTAAATTCCCTGTTCCTGAAGGAGTAACACAGATTCTGTCATGGCTGCCACATTGATGAGTCATGATTAGCTTTCTCATTTTTGTCGATTTATTTATTTGCAGCATCCATTTTGATACTAGAAATTTTGTTTTAGGATTTGCAGTTATTTTCATTTTATTTCAATTTTCCTGCAATGACGCTTATTTTCAAACTGGAATCGCTATGTCACTGACTAATGATATCTGGGGTCATAAGGTATAAATTGTGCTTCCTGAGGTCACTTAATTGTGTGAATTTGCAGATTTCCCAAAGAAAAAACAAAACATTTTCAAAGTTTGTTCAGGTTTTCTGTTCCTCTGAGCTCCTTTTCTGTCTTCTTACATCAAGTTTGGGCTCACTTTTGGTTTTGAAACTCTGCTCTCCAGTCCTCCAGATTACTACTTAGCTTTATTTTGACTCCTGAGGGCTGTTCCACAGCGAGCTAACCTCAAAATCCAGGCTTATTTCGATACTCCCGCTTAATTCTCAAATTCGGTTCCCCTAACAGGCTAACCTGAAGCTCCGCTTAATTACTATGCCAACATATGCTTTGGACAAGCCTGTCGTGGCAGGTTAGTTGTGAAGCTTAGTTTAGCTTGATGAATATGATTGACAAGCTATGTGATGTCACAGCACGACATTCTCATGGGCTGGGATTATTCTGCTGCTGTTCACTCCTCTTCGCAAAATCGACCTCCAATATAAAATTATTACAGATTACATGCAGGCATTCTAATTACTTAGAAATATAAAATGACAAGGAGTGCATTGAAGGCTTTTACATGAATAACCATGGCGTGCCCATTTATTCATAATCCAGTTGATGAGGGGGAGAGGCTCATTCGTAGAGCTTTAAGGCAACAGGTTCCACAATTTCGCCCAGGATAGATCCGCTTGCATTTTGCGGATGATTATTTATACGAGCTATAGATTTAGTAGACACAGTATTGCATATTTGTGTCAGTTATTGAACCTTACATTTCTAAAACACACGCCGCCTAAAACCCTTACGGTTGCACAGCTTTGTGTATCGCTATGCTATTTGCCAGTGGTTCATTTCTGTACAGTGGGGGATGAACATTGCAGTACAGTGTCGGGAATAGGAAGGTTTGCTGATTAAAGTCCTTTTAAATATATTCATTACTTTTCATTCTGGCCCATTAATTT
>NW_024378442.1:0-27411 GCF_016835505.1 Polypterus senegalus
CGACATGGTCAGACTGTTCGATCTCGTCCATAATGATGGTTGCAGGTTGTTTCTGTCCCTCCGGGACCTTCCCTCTCCCTTGTTGGCCTCCTCCTTTTCATCGTTGGCCTGCTCCTTTTCCTCCTCTGATTTGAACTCCTCTTCCTCGTTGGGCCCTGCTCCTCTGATTTGAACTCCTCTTCCTCGTTGGCCTGCTCCTCGTTTTCCATGGCCAGCTTTTTCTCCCTCCTCTGACTCAATTCCTCTTCCCCTGACTCTGCCTTCATCCTTTTGTGTTTGTTTGGAATCTTCAGCAAACTGTGCACTCTGAACTTGCTTTTATACATGTGGTAAAGCATTAGCAACAAGTGTCTCAATTTTGAGTTTGTGTGTAATGAAGGGCGCGGGTGTGTCATTGTGTTCAAATATTGTTGACTGTGGCAAGTATTTTGCATCACATGAGCTTTCATTTGAGAATATGAGTTCTTTTGCAACTTGTGTTTTAAAGGAAAAAATGTTTAAGATTTATGAGAACGGAGGATTGTGTTTTGAATTGTGCTTAAATTGAAATGTGTTTATGATATTGGAAAATGATGGCTAGATTTAGTAAATGTGTTTAGACAACTGGTCATTTGGTTTAGAGGATTGGCTTTGTGTTTTAGCATTTGAGAAAAACTGTAACTGGCAGTAACATGAGGAAAGTATTTGAATAAAAGTTAATTTTTTCAAACTTCACATTTTAATCATAATATTTTTTCAATCTCCCAAATGTTCGCACTTCTCCTAATTTTCTTATGCTTACCTAATTATGCTTCTTGATAATTTTCTAATCCTACTGTTGCAAGGAATGAAACCCTGCCAACTGAAAGTACTTAAATCATGGTATTAAATTTATTTTAAGAAATCTTGTCAAGTTTTGTAATATACTCTTTCTCTGATCTTTAATTTATATTCATCTTAATTAGCTAGTTTGGCTTTCATATATTTATTTTGCTATAACTCTAACAAAACAGTTTTGATAAAAATCTCCAATGTATATGTATAAAGGCTTGATTATAAATCTCTTACACTCAGTGCGATTACTTTATTGTGTCTCCCGGACCACTATTTGGGTCCGAGCTCCTCTCACTCACACTGGTCTCCGCACCTGTGGCTTATTTTTACTACCACTAAGAAATAACGGAGGTTTGCAGTCCCTCACACAATCATTTATTCCTTATTTGAGGTTGCCATTAATTATATATATATATATATATATATATATATATATATATATATATATATATATATATATATATATATATATATATATATATGTGTGTGTCTGGCTACATTTCCCACCTAGCTGCTTTTGCTATTTAATGGTGCAACCCTAATTACTGTTTTTCATTGTTACTAATTTGATCCACTGTACTCAAATGCCTTCCTGCCCCATTTCTTTCTCTTCTCCCATCTTCCCCTCATTTGTGCACGTTATTTGTACTTTAAATTCTTTTTCTTCTATTACTGGAGCTCATGTGATATACCCGACAGTGGTTCCCGGGGGGATTTTTTTCTCTAACTCTGTCAGTAAAGCACCGATTCATTCTTTCTAGTGTTGTGCCTCTTCTTATTGCTTTCTCCATAAACACTTGCATTATGTTTTGTTCCGCTTTTCTGTTGCCTCTCTTTTTCACTGACATTTTATAATTATTTATGCGTTATCATTCGCACACAGTTCCAGATTAAATGAACCTTTTCGGGGCCAGGTTTTTAAAACCTTTTATTCTCTTATGCCATTTTTGAGATAATTGAGGGATCGTTACACCCAATATATCCACGGCATTTGCCGCACTCATTTAACTCCTGTAGCTGTGGGTTTCCTATCGCTAATCTTCAGGATCCTTCTGTGCCATAAATTTTGCTGCATAACTTTTCCACAATTTACAACCGCAGTAATAAATCTTGTAATATCCTTCTCCCGAGTCTCAACCCTTTCCCAGTATTTCCCGCACTCTTCCGTAATTTGATCTACGCTCCTGTTATTTTCTTATTTCTCTTTAATAATCGAAATTTTTATTTCTCCCCCACTCTTCGTATATATTTATCTATTTTAGCACTGTTTTTATTCTCCTCGAATATACTGTAATGCCCCGGCAGTCAGGCTAACACCCCTGGTGCATTATGGGTATTTCTTTAGATTTTACTTTTTAAATTAAGCAATGCAGTCGATTTCTTTTGTATTGAGATGTTTTTTATGTCAAGTTAGTTTGGGTGGATTTGGTTCATTTGCAGCCAGTTATATAAAAAGTGTAACAGTTACCATCATGGAAATTTCATTTCATTTCATTTTATGAATGACCTTGGCAATGGCCTTCAATGTGTTAAGCTTTGTTTTTTGACTCTCTGCTCTATTAAAGAGGTTATAAAGGACAGAGCTGTGTCTTGCTAGATATTCCATCTATGCAATTATTTACAGAACACTTGGGGGTGCTCGCGGTGTATGGGACAGTTTTAAAGCCTGTTTAATGAGCTAGGTACAGCTGCGTGTATGGCGCTGGCATTCGCTACCGATGGTTTGGGGGAAGTGCAGCAAAGTTCAGCCCCAAGAACTTCAATGCTCAACTACCAGTTGTTACAGTGGTGTCAGCAGTAAGAACTCAGGCTATTTTGAAGACGCCGTTATGGAGCAGAGTATTGTCATTAGAGCGTGCCATCGAGACAACAGCGTTATGCTAGGCGCTGACAAGTGGAACAATGCGGAGAGAGGTGTCACACTGGCCTGATGGTGCCAGTGTTCCCGGACGTGTGCTCTCTGGGCACAGCCAGAATGAACCTTCAGCTGCCGCACACCCCAAGTCACCAGTCGGCGGGTCTCCTCACACGGTCACCTGCCAAGCTACCGCGATACAGCGGGTTGGCGCCTCTGGAGCCATATCTTGCACAGGTAGATCTGGCTGCCCTCAAAAGATGGAACTGCGAGGAAGCCGCAACACATTTGGGCTTGCCGGAGGGCCCCGCACTTCAGGTACTCATTGATCTGTCACCTGGGGGCGTTGTGATCTCCAGGCCCTCACTGCTGCTCTCAACCGTCACTTTGGACAGAGAACCTCAGCGAGCACAGCAGAAGGGGCTGACTAACCAGCCCGGTGTGAAGGTGAGAGTGTGGGAGCTTGCAGGCTGACATCAGGGTCTATCACGGAAAGGCTACCCTATTTTTCCCAGCAGCAGCGGGGGAGGAGCTCAGCCTCCATGCTTTCCTGCAGGGCCTTACACCAGGGGCGTCTCCCCCCAGCATGTCCGTCTGTTGTCACCTCGAGATCTGGGTGAGGCACTGCGGGAGGCTGGGCGGGCTGAGGGGGTGCTACAGGCTGGCAGCGCGGTCGATCACCACCCCCGCACCGGCTGGCGAGAGCAGTTGAGCGAGGGGGGGAAAGGGGACCAGCCTGGGGAAGTGGAGGTCAGTCGCAACTACATCAACCCCCCGGGAGGAGGCCAAGACTAGACCGCTGTTTCGATCGGAGAACCAGGGCATTTTGCCAGGGACTGCCCTGCTCCAAGTCCCCTGCCTTTACAACATCATCCCGGAAAGCGACCTGAAGTGAGGCCGTGAGTGGACCCTCGCCCTGTTTTTAAACACCCCTCCACAGTGACTGCCTCGGTGGGCTGGGGGTTTCAATGGACTGTACTTAGGCTGCATTATTGGAGGCGGCCATGCAGTCCCCTAGTGGATACGGGGTCCACTATTTGTTTTGCTACAAAGGGGTGTTGCGAAACACCTGGTCCTCTTCCAGGGACTGGACCCCCACCAATCCCGAACTCGCACTTTTACGGTGAAGGACAGTAATCCCCGGAAAAAACTGTTGGCTGTGGTGGTGGGGATGAGCCAGATCAGCCATGAGTTCTGGCTCGCTGACATCGAGATGAGTGCATTTGGGTTGGACTTTGGCCCACTGGGGACCGTGTTGATGTGTCAAGGGCCGTCCTCTGCCTCGTAATGAGACTGTGCGCTCCAGTGGGCTGGAACCATCCTGGAAGGGCTGATAACCTGAATTCACCTGGACACCCCTGCTCACGGCTCGGCCCGCGCGGAGCTACAGGAATCAAAGGACCCCCAGCAGTATTGCAGCTCAGACCAGTGCATCCAACTCCCTTTCACCCCCGACCCCCATCATCTGAGGCAGTTGCGCTGTGGGGGAATTGGGCTCCAGTGGTGAGCATCTGAAGCGCGCCACAGCGGACAACTTCGCCCCTTATTGAAGACTTTGTGGACATTTTGCTGCCCAGAGGAGGACTGTACCAGGACAGCTCTAGAAAAACATCACATTGACACTGGCCACCCCGCCCTATTCGTTTGCCCCCACAGATTGCCTCTTCGGGCGTCAAGCTGCTGAAGAATATTAGTGATATGTCAGCTAATGGCATTATTGACCCTTCAGACAGCCCTGGGCTGCACCTATGGTCATGGTGCGGAAGAAAACAGGGTGGGCCCCTTGTGTGATTTCCGCAGACTAAATGCAGTCACTCGCAGGATTCATACCCACTGCCACGCATCGATGATGCATTGGATTATGTGGCTGGATCCTGTTGGTTCAGCACCTTGGACTTGCGCGGTGGGTATTGGCAAGTAGAACTGGCATCAGGGACCGGCCCAAAACTGCATTCACCATCGGACAGGGCTGTGGCAGTTTAAGGTGATGCCTTTTGGACTTTTACGCTCCGGCCACCTTGAAAGACTGTTGGAGCAGGTCTTAAAGACATTCCCGAACCAGCTTTTCATCTACTTGGATGATCTGTTGGTCCATGCCAGAGATTTTGACCAGGCTGTTCACAATTTGCTCGGAGGTCCATGACAGCCATCCGTGGCGCCGGGTTGCGGCTGAACCCGCCAAGTGTAACCTACTCACCCGACAGACCCAGTTTCTGGGACCGTGGTTAAGCGAGAGTGGGGTGGCTACCATTGGGGTGGCTGCCGTGAGCAACCCCCACCAGCCAACATCACTGAGCTGGGGAACTTTCGGGGCTTAGCCTCGTACTACAGAAGGTTTGTCAGAGATTTTTGCAACCATTGCCAGCCCCTGCCCAGCTGACAAATAAGGGCCAGCTTTTTTGGGGTGGTCTGAGGACTTGCCAGCACCTCCAACAACAAAAAGCCGCCCTCATCGGAGCACCTGTCCTGGTTTACCCTGACCCCAACCAACCTTTCCTTGTGGACACTGATGCTAGCAATGTGGGTATTGGGGCTACTCTCCCAGAGGGGAGACGGAGAGAGAGTGGTGGCCTACTATAGCTGCAGCCTCAGTCGACCGAAGAAACTACTGTCACCGCGGAGTTGGTTTGCAGTGATCCTGGCAGTCGCCACTTTGGCCCTACCTCTTGGTACTAAGTTCACACCCGGACTGACCATCTAGCCTTACTTGGATGTTAAATTTCCGGCCCCAGAGGGCCAGATGGCAAGGTGGATGGGGATCCTCCAAAAATACGATTTTGAGGACAGCACCGACCAGGGTTGCAGCATGCCCAAAGCTGATCCCTCTCCAGGCGTCCATGCCTCACCGCGAGTTTCGGTATTGCAGTCGTCAGGAAGAAGAGGTCTGGGGTCATCATCAGCATCCCGCAAGGCTAGGTGACACTGATGGGAGGGCCGTTCACCACTGACCAGCTGAGGCAACTGCAGGCAACGACCAAGTGTTGGTGGAGGTAAAGGGCTGGCTGGAGACCAAGCACGTCAGACTGGCAAACTGTGTCCTCCCAGGGCCTGAGATCAAGTCACTTCACTCCCCAGTGGGGCAACCTAGGTTACCGCGATGGGGTGGTCTATAGGCGGTGGCATGCACCAAGAGGGGAATTGACCGTCTGCAGCTTCTGGTTCCCCATGCTCTGCGGTCCCGGGTCCTCCGTTGGGTTCATGGAGCAACTGGATCCGGCCACTTTGGGAATGCTAACAGTGCGGCGGCTGCGGCAGCGGGTTTTATTGGGCCCGGGTGTCGGCAAGATGCAGAGCTGCATGTTCACTGTTGTGATGTCTGTACCCCCAAAAAAGGACCTGGCCAACGCTCTCGCAGCCATTGCAGCAGTACCTAGTCGGGCACCCAAAGGAGAGGATTGGGGTGGATGTCCTGGGTCCTTTTCCTGTCACGAAGCCGGAAACTGCTTTGTCTTGGTGCTATGGATTATTTTACGAAATGGCCAGAGGGGAAAGAGTTCCTGACCAGAGTGCCTCCACAGCGGCTAGTGGATGAGATGTTCACCCGATTTGGAGTGCCGGACCGCTTCATAGTGACCAAGGGGTGGAATTTTGGGAGTGGTTGTTCAGGAGGTGTGCCAGCGGCTGGGGGTGAAGAGCCCGAACCACCCCTTCATCCTCAAAGGATGGACTGGTGGCGTTTTAACCGCACCCTGGCCCGCCCCAAATGCTATCCTGACTAGTCAGCACCAGAGAACTGGGACCAGCATTTGCCTTTGGTCCTGTGGGTATAGAACAGCAGTACGAGTCAAGTCAGTGCACACCGGCGGGGCTGATGTTGGAGAGCTCCGCATGCCAGTGGATTGGTGTTTGGCTCGCCCAGCCTGAGATTGTTGGGGGGCCCAACTGGACTACTTTAGGCGGTTGAAGGTGCGTCTGAACACCGTCCATCAACTGGCCAGGAGGCCCCAGAGGAAGCTGGACCCCCAGAAGCGGCTCGACACCGGGCACCGCGGGCCGACCCTGGGACAAAGGGGGCAAAGTGGAGTGTTTAAAGGAGCCGGGGATTGTCTCCCAAATTGACCCATCACTGGCAGGGACCTGGGAGATTTTTTGGGCCAAATTCGGAGGTGGTTTTTAGGGTCCGAATGCCTAGGCGGGGCAGGACGGGGGTGCTTCATAAGGACCCGGGTTTGCACCATATCACCCATTGACCTCAGAACAAGAGGAACCAGAGAACCAGAGTAGCTCTCCACCATCCACCCCGGTGCCCAGGCGGACAATGGCGGACTCAGGACTGAGCCTGGCATGGGTGATAGAACATCAGGAAGGCCGAGGCGTTTGGGCGCCCGGCCAGGACATTTTTTGGATTTTGCTGTGGGAGATTAGGGTTGTGCGGACACTAACCCTCTTGGAGCTATGTAATGACCCGGGGTCAGTGCTAACAGCCTGGTGCATTATGGGTATTTCTTTAGAGTTTACTTTTTATGTTAATTAAGCAAGGCAGTCGATTTCTTTTGTATTAGAGGGTGTTATGTGTTTTGTCCCAAATTAGTTTGGGTGGGTTTGGTTCATTTGCAGCCCAGTTATATAAAAAGTGTAACAGTTACCATAATGGAGAAAGATGCTTTATGAATGACCTTGGCAATGGCCTTGCAATGTGTTAAGCTTTGTTTAGACTCTCTGCTCTATTAAAAGAGGTTAAAGGACAGAGCTGTGTCTTGCTAGATATTCCATCTATCAATTAGTTACAGAGACACTCGGGTAGTAGGGTTATGGAACCCCAGTGTTGCCTGTTTAAAGAGCTAGGTACAGCTGTGTATAGGGGTGGCATTCCGTACCGATAGCTTGGGAAGTCCAGCAAAGTTCAGCTCAAGAACTTCAATACTCAACTACCAGTTTTTACAATACATTGTAAAGATGTCAATCCTATTCTGTATTTTTCCCGCTCTACTGCTCCTCCCACCAGGTGAAATTTATTTACGCTACTTCCCAGGTGTTTTTTATATTCTCTTAATCAATATAGTTTATTTTACACATAAAAGTTACACCCTAAAATCCACATTCATACTCAATCAACTTTTTTTGCACCTAGTGTGCTAATCCCTAGTGCCCTATTTTACCCTATACTTGTTTTGTCCTCTTGTACCATTCATTCTTCCCCCAACCTGCACCTGTGTACTTTCACGCCATGTGTAGCTTTTTAAAGCGCTCCCAAAAAATTTCTTTACTGTGCTTCAACAATTGCCTCCAGCTTTTAAAAGCGCTGCATCCCTTACTTCGCGTGCCTACTAAACTATCCAAGGTAAAATAAAGCTGAAATAAAAGGATAAAAATAAATAAGCAAAAAGTTCTATTCCTTATCTGTCCCTTAAAACTAGCACACTCAAATCCACCTGTTTCATCAAAGCATCTCCTTGCTCCCCTATTGGCAAACTGGGGGGTACCTAAACAAAGATTTCACCTACCTGTCAGAACCCGTCCTACTCTGGGGGAGTAGGCCTCCAGAGCACCTGAACGCTCTCTTATTGAAAAGGGACAATCAAAGAAACTGCTGTTTGCTTTTCCCAAAATTTTGGGTCCCTCTCGGGACAATGGAATTTCCCACATCTGCTTGTCTACTGGAGAACATACAGCCCAGCAGAGATGCTAGCTCAGAATTCCACATCTATCTATAAAACGGAAAGCCGTCATTACGTAAATTTAGTATACTCTTGGGTTCGCCCGTTATTCTGCCCCCAGTATTTGATAGGTTTCAAATACCTGTTACAATGCGGTTCCCTGACTCGTCTGGTCAGGCTCTTCGCTGCTTGGGTGGAGGGTTCTGAGTCCTCCGTCCCGCCTGGGACAGCTCCCCTGTACTTCTGGGACAAGCGGTTTAAACTTCGTTTTGGTACTCACCTTGCAGCCCTCGTCTCACCTGGAACAGAGTGTTTATGCTTTTAAACTCAATCTACTTTGCGCCTCTCATTCCTTTTAAACATTCACTAAGCTATAAATCTTTACACTTATATTCAGCCCCTGACTTCGCCTGGGTTAGAGCTCACTTTTGTCTTTCTGGACAGACGTTTTAAACGTTTGAATACCACCTGACATTCATCAATCACCCTATTGTTGTACAACCACACATTCCCTTAGTGTTGCCCATTCTTTATTCCCATTTCGTTTTAGAAAGGGTAAATGCTGCTTGTCTCCGTTGGAGGGGCGGATGCTCTCTGAAACTTTACACAAATTAGTTTAGCGAAAATATCGCTTACCTTATAGGTGGCCATCATCTGTGCTCGTTTCGTAGAGCCTCCCCCCTGCCACTGGATTCACATAGCTGCCTTGTTATTCTATCATGTCGGAAAGGTCACCAATCTGTCGTGACGAAAAATTCATCATTAGAAGGCTTTTTACCTAAAAATAAAGGCTATTAGGACTCGAGATAGACAGACAGAGTTTTAAGGCTTTATTGCAATAAATCAACAACACAGACTCAACCCAATTCGGCCGAATGAGATTGAGCCCTGAACATTGCCATAATCAAAGTTTTAATAACAATTTCTTATCATTTTAACCTTGTTCAATTAGCTCATTCTGCACCTGGCCATACTGTCTATTGTTTATTCCAGTTTCTGTTTTTCTTATTCTTGATTGGTTCTTCAACTGGGAAGATGTCCTCTATTCCATATTTGGTCTTTCATGGTGTCACTTCCTTCTCTAGCCTTTCTTGCAATGCTATATTGGTGGCCTAAAGTTAAACTTTTATTAAAAAGAAATATTGTATATGCTCTTCATTTAATCATTGCTTGGCATATTGATTTGTCTTGATTTCTACACTACAGCTAATTTCTAATATATTCTTCTAATACTTTTGCTAAAGCCTGAATATACTAAGATTTTCTCTTCATGCATTACATCAGTGTGATCTTGCTTGCAGCAAAAGCCTTTTGTTGCCTTTCTGCTGATTCATCAATCCAGCTTGTTTCGATATGTGCCTTCCAGAGCCATCTTCTCTGTGTTATCGCTTCCTAGCTTCCTAGCCTTGAATCACAGGTGTTCTCAAACTCTTATCCTGTTCTAAACTGGTTTCTGTGCGTCAATTTTCTATTGTTTTCTTACTCTGAATTTTACTGTAAGGTTAAAAAATAATGCAATACAACTGATTTTTTAGTTAACTATTTGCTTGACCTATCTTATTTGCTTAACATTCTAATTTATGCTTAATCTAATGTTTTAGAAGCTTTTAATTACTTTTTATGGCTCTTTATGTTAATTTGCTATTCTGTATGCTAATATAAAAAATTTTCCTTCTACACACGGTGCAGCAAGCATCTTGCGTGAGGCATGAACAATCACTGCACCACCATG
Source organism: Polypterus senegalus (assembly GCF_016835505.1). Classification (NCBI taxonomy): domain Eukaryota; kingdom Metazoa; phylum Chordata; class Cladistia; order Polypteriformes; family Polypteridae; genus Polypterus; species Polypterus senegalus. The sequence goes on from NW_024378442.1 coordinate 9,998, forward strand.
TTCCCATGTTTAATAACATGCTTTAACTCATATAATCATGAAAATGATATCAAGTATACATCTCAGTATGTTAATACTGTAATATCACGAATGTAATGGATTCTGTGACCTGTGGGAGGAAGAAAGCCCATTTAAGAATCACATAGTGATTCACACAAATAGAGCACATAGAAGAAGATCAAAAAGAAAACAAAGTATTTAACGTGCTACTTTAGTTACAATGGGATTTGAGATACTAGTAAATTAAACGATTTTAAGATGAAGTTTATGATGTTCTGCTTTAATGGCAAAATAAACTACATGATTAAAGTGGAAATTTCGAGGTTAAAGTTGACATTTGTGCTTTTTCCCCACTGTGTGGCTATTTTTTCTCTGTACCCTAATAAGCTTTCATATGGCACTTAGACGGTGGCTATGACTCACCTTTTCACGGCGTCTTTGATATCTGACAACTTTTTTTTTATTTTGGACACTGTGCGACTTTGTGAACTTGAGCTTTTGTGTTTCTCTGACACTGTATGTCACTCGATCAACTTCCTTTTGTTGTTTATACCACTGTTTACACCGACAAATAGTACTTTTTCCTTGCCTCCACTTGGTATTCGCTGATATTCTTCTATTTCCCCCCGTGCTTTTGCCATTGCCTTTTCACAGAACACTGAGCTTAAGGGCTTTTTATATTGATTTGCATATTCAAAGCGGCGCAATTCTGGGAGGAGTGGGAGTGGAAGAAGGCGTGTGCACTAGTTAATTTTCATGCTGACTGGGATTTATGTAGCGAAGAATGTGAAGTTGGCGACGCTAGATTTATGCATCTGGATATTTTGTGCGATCGAAAACATTTCCGATTTTGTCACACCATGTTATGGTGTGAATTCTTCGCACAGCTTTATGCATGATGCCCCAGATCTCAATCCAATAGAGCAACTTTGGGATATGGTGGAATGGAAGATTTGCATTATAGGATGTGCTTCCGACAAATCTGAAGCAAGTGTGTGATGCTATCATGTCAATATGGATCAAAATCCCTGAGGAATGTTTCCAGCACCTTGTTGAATCTATGGCAGCTCTGAAGGCAAAGCCAGAGCCAATCCGGTACTAAAATGGTGTACCTAATAAAGTGGACGGTGAGTGTATACTGTATGTGTATGTACTGTATGCATGTAATTTTTACTAATTAATCTATGGTATCATTCATTCTACTGCATACCTATTGTTCTTTTGTGCTTTTTTGAATGTTTGTACATTTACTTATTTACATCATTTATAAAAAGTTATAAGTATTATTCCATATTGACCACTATTTACAGTTTTGGTCAGACATGTCTTTTTCTGTGATACTTTTTTCAGACATGATTTGCTATACTCACGTAAACCTGGTTCACATTCATCAAAGGTTTCTGGATAGTGGAACAAAAGGCTAGGACAGAAATGAATGCAGTGGTGGTTGACCCTAGATGTGGAGGCGACAGAGGGTACAGGCCCTCTATTCAATCAGATTCTTAATTAGAAACTGTTTTTGATTTTTGAATGACATAGTTTAATTGATTTTCCCCTTCATTTGTCTTTAATCATTCCTCCACCTTTTTATTTTTCTGAGAAAATCAACACATTTGACGGGGGAAGAATGAATCACACAGTCCTTCAAATGTTTTTTTTTTTTTAAAATATTTTATTAATCATGTACTTTGCATAAACTCATACAATTACTTTCTGGTTAATTTAAACAAAAAAATAAATACAATTCTTGAGATTCAAATCTATACTAATAAAAAAACCCTCACTCACTCACTCACCCCTGACTCACTCACTCACTCACTGACTCATCACTAATTCTCCAATTTCCCCTTGGGGGGAAAGGCTGAAATTTGGAAAGGTTCATTCCACAGCTTCCCAAAAAAGTTGGGCGGTTTATTCGAAATTTTTGGGTTTTTAACGGGAAAGCAGTTTTCTCCATTTATTTAATGGAGATGACTTCACGCCGGGGGTGGAGTTTGGTGTGACATCATCCGCCTCCCGCTAATCCGCGTACATAGAAAACCAGGAAGACCTAAAAAGCTGAAGAAAACATGCATTATATAATTGAAAAGGCAGCGAAACAAAAAGGCGGCGAATGACATATACAACCATTTTGAGTTCTGCTCCGGGAAAAAAAACGATGTAAACCACTTTAAATTAAGTTCATAGCGGCTCCCGCTCGTTTGTAATTTTAGTCCTGCCCATATAAGGCCCTCCGTCGCGGCAATCAAAACAAACTCCACGGGGAAATATTGCTGAAGGACTGTGCTTATGGGAGGAAGATGAGATGGTCAGGGGGGGTTTGACACAAACTCGCGAAACTGCGAGAAAGTTTTAAATGCCCGGGCTAAAGGGAACATTAAATCCCATGGACCCTTCAGAGGACCCGCACAGCTGGGGCCGATCTGTCGGGTGGGTCCCCTGAATGCGCGGGGCACAGATAAAGGCAACGTTCCAAAAGGGCTGAACAAAACCCAAATTTCACAAATGAAAAACAGCAAAAATATGAAGGGCTCATACATACAAGCTATTCAAAAACCAACTACTGGGGGAAAAAAGCACCGTTGGAAAAAAATCAATTCCCCCTAAAGGAAAGGGAGTGTAAAAAACCCGTGCATCAGTTTGTCAGGTCTCAGATAAAGAAGAGGGGAGCTGTTTATGATGCAGTAAGAAAGCGAATGCGATAGAATGAAACCGTTATCTTTACAGCGATTGACAAACCGGAATGTAACTTAAACACAAACATCCTACAAATACGAACCTGATTGAAAGAAATAATGATAATCAAATCCTTGATGCATGCAACACTCAGTAACACTCACAAAACAAATACTGTATATTGACAGTCATGTTACGTTATTTTTAAAATGTTCCCTTTTCTTTTCTAGCTTTTTAACACACTCTTTACTCGCTGCGATCGGGTATATATATGTATATATATATATAACCCGATCTACATACTCGAATAATGGATACTTTATTAGCCATCAGTGATTGTTTTGGTAAAGCCATACTCAGTGTATTCATTAGATGAGCGGTAAAAAGTAAGGGCAAGGGAGGATGACTTATTGAGGCATGCAGGCTGTAGTGTGCGTCAACTCTATCTAGGTGCGCGATCACATTTGAAAAAATATATCTTTTCAAGTTCTATTTAGTCCATATGTGTCAAACTCAAGGGCCCCACATCCGGCGTGTAGTATTATATCCGGCCCGAGATCATTTTATATACTGTATTATTGTTATTAAAGCCGGGTATATGGCTGGTAACACAATAAACTACAGATCCCATAATGCAGCGCTTCAGCTGCCTTGCCGGTCAGTTACCGCGTTAATCAAGTCTGCAAGATGCTGCAAGTTATTGCGAGCTAGCTCACACGATGCTGAAGAAAAGTTGATTCTGAAAATAGAGCCTTTAAAACCGATGGGAGGCTGAGTATATGTTTACTGAACCCGTGTGTCTCATTGTGGAGCTAATGGCTGTAATTACAGAATTTAATCCCAAGACGGCACTATAAAACAAAACATCAGGGTAACCTGAAAGACCTGAATGCAATGCAGAAGATACAGAAAGCAGTAAGAATTAAATAAGAATCTTGACACTTCAGTGGACGTTTTTACCTGCAAGTAACAATCACAAAGTGATTTCAATTGAAGCTTGCTTTATGGGAGACAAAAACCAAAGTGGCCTGCCCCACTTTCCCTGTTGCCAAGCAATGTTAAACCAAGGCCACCACGGTGTTCCCAAACACGCACTTTGTTGATAAACTGAGCGCACTGAGTTTGCACGGCACTTTGCAGTGACTTTTGAAGAACAAAAAAGTCCTCACGCGGCTCGAACCTTGTGCATGTTTGGTAGCACATATCTGTGTGAGAAGCTCTTCTCAGTGAGTGAAAAGACTAACAAACAGCACACAGGAGTCGCCCTCACTGATGAGCACCTGCAATCCATCCTGAGAATCTCCACAACACAGAACCTCACACCAAACAGAAACGAACCTGTGTGCAAAAAAGATGCCAGGCCCAGCTCTAAAATGACATATGAGCAAAGACAACTGAATGATTTGATTTGTTATTGCTGAAAGGAACACATTTTATTTATATTTCCAGGTTTTGTTATGCAGCATGTTCATATTTGAATTTGTATAATTTTGACAGGATATATTTTATGGAGAGCAAAATCTTTGGGATATTTAAAATCTAAGTTTATTTTTATATAAAATTACATAAGAGTAAAGAAATTTGAATGTTTGTTCTTTTAATGTTTACTTTATTTCTAACTTTGTATAATTTAGACAGGATATATTTTTATGGAGAGCAAAATATTATAAGTTGTTTAAGGTTTGAGTTGATTTATTCAGGAATAATATTCCTGTCTGTTTTACCATTCCTACCAAAGATATTTCTGTCGACTAAATAAAATTCCTTCTATTTAAAATTTAAATAGAACTTGAACAAATACGATAGTTCATAATATCCATGCAGACTTGCACGTAAGAGCGGAGTCATCCATTTTAAGCTGTGATTGCACTGATACGTAAATAGCTGTGTGTGTATATATGTAGATATGTATGTATATATATATGTGTGTATATATGTGTGTATATGTGTGTGTATATATGTTTATGTGTATGTGTGTGTATGTATGTATATATATATGATATATATGTATGTATATATGTGTGTATATGTATATATGTATATATATATATGTATATGTATGTATATATATATATATATATATATATATATATATATATATGATAACAACACTACTCACCTACAACAGTGATAAAACAATTACATTGACAATCATGTTATTATTTTCAAAATGTTTCCTTTCTTTTCATTGCTTCTTTTAACATACTACTTCCACATGGCTGGTATTTTGCTAGTTTATTAATATAAAGCAAAATTGTAAAGTGAAGAGAACTCCTGTATACTTTAGGTGAACAGACATAAGCAGTAATGGTCATTTTTGAGACAGTTGAGCTAGAGTGAGCTATTTAATAAAGAACAAGAACATTACTTAAAAGCAAGATTAATAAACTGGGTGGATAAGCTTGTATATGTTGTGAGGCTGAGTGCCAAAATACATTTATGGATAGAGACAGACATTTTTTAAAAAATAGTCTTTAATTCTGGGTTGCTGATAGGGTTGGTTTCTCATTTTTGATGGTCAAGGAAAAGAAACATTATTGGACGATCTACATTAGAACTACTGCTTCTTCCCAATTAAGAGTAACGAGAGGAAGTGGTTTGAGGGTCTTTTGCACGGTGACCTGGGACTTTTACCGGAACTTGGGGAGAACTGCCAGTCCCTTAAAATAAAAGAAATTAAAGATTGTGATGTATGACCCTCAACCTGACGCCTAATCGAGGTTTAATCAGACTCTAAAAATGAATGCTTTGAACATTCAGCAGGCCTGGAGGAACTGGGACCAGCTCCACCCCTCGGGTTTTTTCCTATTGGAAGTCCCACAAGCCTCTAGGGGGTTCTGCCATTTGAATTATTATATGGACGCAACTTTTGGGAATATTGGATATTTTGAAAGAGGAGGGAAGGAGAGGCTCTTCCTCTACCAATATATTAATATATTGCGAGTTCCCATTGAGTTGGGAAAATTCAAACTATTTTAAAAGTCATGGAGTAGGCGCAGCACAGGCCCACTATTATGATCATGGTACAACCTCAGAGAATTCCTTCCAGGTATCATGTCATGGTTTTGGACCCTACCTCCCATTCTAAATTATTTGCTTATTGGTAGGGCCCCTTTATGAGTTAAGGAGAGAAAAGGGCTTGTTGATTATTTGGTGAAACAACTCAATGTTTATTTGAGGAGCGGGTTTATCATGGAACTTGCTGAAGCCGGGAAGGAAAGGGATCGTGATCCTCCTCCGCTGAGCCCCTGCTCATTCTTTCCTCAATAAAGCATCGCAATTTTGGCATGGAATTAAATTCCCACAGAGACCAGATTTGAACCAGGTATCCTGTCCTCACCGGTGGTGAGTGAGAAACCGGAAGAACATCTTTGATTACATAGATATATACAGAGCCAGGGGTTATCATTTAAAAACGCCATATCGACTTCCCGAGGAAAAAAGGGAAGGGAGCGATCAATCAATAAGCATATGCTGGAACTAGGAATGATAGAGGAGAGTCATAGTCCCTGGTCCAGTCCGATTGTCTTGGTTAGTAAGCCTGACGGAAGTTGAAGGGTTTTGAATGACTTCCGCAGTTTAATTAAGTCTCCCAATTTGATGCTTATCCAATGCCTTGAGTGGACAATTCCTCGAAAGGCTTGTTCAGGCAAAATTTTTACCACCTGACATGACGAAGGGGGTACTGGCAGATTTATTTAACGGACCCCTAAGGTCAAGACCGATTTAGCATACCTAACGGACACTGGCAGTATCTCATCTTTCCATTCAGGTTACACACCTCCTGCAACTTTCCAACATCTGTTGGATAAAGTGCTCTGATCCTATAAATTGTATATTGCTGCCTACCAGATGATGTTGTCATCTATTCCAGCACATGGAAGGAACACTTACAGCAGGTTAGAGAGTATTGAACACGGAGTTGAATCAACCCAAAAGAAATGTTTCTTTGGGTTGAAAAAGCTAAAATATTTGGGCTATCTTGGGTTGGGGCACTGTAAAACCAGTGTTCAAAGACAGAAGCCATATTAAATTGGCCCCATCTGAACCAAGTGGCAAGTCCAAGCATTTCTTGGGTTAGCGGAATTACCGGTTTGTACCTTGGTTATTGGAGAGATCAGCGTGTTGAGTGATTTGACAAAGAAGATGGCTCCTAACAAGTGGTATGGACTGATAAGACTGACGTTGCATTCTGGACTTAAAACAGGCCTTACGCCCGCAACCATATTGAAAACACCGATTCTTTCTTCTTTTCATAGTCCAGACGGACGCTTTGGAAGAGGCCTGGGTGCCATACTAAACTAAAGCGCCCATGGTGTTGAACACCCTGTAATGTACCTGAGCTGGGAAAATGTTGGATTGGGAGACCAGGTTTGCAGCGGTGGAAGGAGAAGCCCCCGTAGATTAAAATGGACGATTATGCAGTCCAGGTATTACCTCTTGGGCGGACTTCATCTTGTGACGGATCATGCTTCTCTACATTGGATGGCCCTACACAAAGAGTTGAATCTGCAGGTCACCAGGTGGTTTCTTGACCTCCAAACTACAAGTTTACGCTTGTTCATTGTAGGCTCTCCATGCCAATGCCGATGCTCTCCTCGGCCCACGACCTTTTTGGTACAGGCCATACCGAAATAGGTCTGGGCTGAGGGGCCTTGTCACATATGGCGAGTAGGAGACAGCTAAAGGGCCTGAGTTTAAAAATTCCAGCCAGGTGGGGTGCACTACCTGTCTATCCAGTTCCCAGACCATTTTGAATCCAGCCCGCCGCGCCCTGATGTCAACAATGACGCACAGTTCCAGTGCCCTGCGCCTTCTGGTTCTGCTGCCAATGCGTAATTTCCTGCACTGGCTAATAAACAGCCAACCTTCAGTTCTGTTTTGGGTTCAGATCTGTGAACAAATTTAAACCTGTTTTGCAGCCTTGGAACAATATATAGTGCCCCAAACCTTCATGATGTTTGACTTGTTGTTGACAGGAGAAACGATAATCTCTAATCTAGTTGCTATTAAACTCTTGGCACTTCATTGTGTTCACATCATTATTAAATTAAAAAGTTATTGTATATACTATAACTTATACCTTTCTTGAAAACCCATCCACCAAGCTATTTTTAATCTGGTCATACAGTTAAGGGTTATCGGAGCCAGAGTGCTGGATGTGAAATATCCATTTGCTCATATTTCCAACAGGTAATAGGAGTTGGCTAGTTCTTTCTTCATCTGTTCTATACACTGCTGTCAAAAGAAAAGGACTTAATAGCATAAATCAAATCAAACTAGCAACTATGATAAAGCAGAAACAGGGATATATACAAGCAGTAAAAATTAAGTAATGAAGAATTTTAATTTGCAAAGATGAAAACAAAAAAAATAAAGCAAACAACTCCAAATATATAAAATGCAGATTGAAAGTTAAAATAGAGGGATTATTCATGGAGTTAATTTATAAATACAATAAATACAAATAGATGAGTTAAAGAATAATATTAAAGGTGGAAAAGTACTAGAGGCTAACTGTTTTATAAGGAAGCAAAAAGGGATTCAAAGTGAAAGCACATCAGTCATCTTGATTTTTGAAGGAGATATTATACCAGAAGAAGCCTATTTAGGTTATCTTTTGCTTTACTGTTAAGATATTTATTCCTCTCCCTTTATGATGTCATAATTGTAATAGTTTGCAAGTACATTGCAGAGGTTTGTAAGGTGAAAAGAGGATGTGGTATATGTAGAGGGGAATATGATTATAGGAAATGTGAAGAAGGAACAGGAATTAAATATTATAATTGTGAGGGGAGCACATCGCAAGCATTTGTGTATGTGAAATGCACATGAGAGCAGAGAGTAATGTGCAAAGGTGAAAATTGAAGACAAATTGTCATATACTAGGCAGTTTAAAAAAGTCAAGTTAAGTAATGATAACAATTCAAAACTAGATAGACAGTGTCACGCAGACGCTGCCAGTAGGAGACCAGCAGGACGGATTTGAACGCACCTGGGAACACATTCACTGCAGGGAATGCGCGGGTACTAACTTTCTCCCTCTGCTTCCTCATAGGAAAAGGACCCTCCGCCACCATAAGCGGTTTTGACCACAGTATGGTATTCCGCCCCTTCCTCCGCCATCTTGTCCTGACGCCATCAATCCCATCCCATCCCTCACGGTCCTTCCCAGCATCCTCCACTTCCCTCCTCCCTAATGTTAGCCGACGCCATGATACGCGTAAGATCGCGATATGAACAGTTTTTGTTTATGTTTTGACCTTATATTTGAATATATATTGTGGATTCTAGACAATATACGGGGCCGGAAAACCCCAAACCTTTTTGCTGTCTTCTCATCGTCTTTACAGTGGCGCATGAGTCGGCAGGATACAAGATCCCCAGAGATGACTTAAGGGACAGGATCTGAATACAGTGCTGCAGGACGCATGAATGCCCAACTCCAGGCTCCCTGCAGCAAGCGACGCCGCTACTATTCGGGAGTTGGAGGCTACGAAGGCTGGCAGAGGCCCAAAGAGCGGAGACCAGACCCGCCAAACTGACGCCTCCCTCTGGTGCCTAAGTGACAGAGGCAGATGATGTCAGGTCGTACTGCGGCGTATATTTGAACGACAGCCACCGGAACGAGTGGCAGCGTCCGAAAGGGGCGCCCATTCTGGTGCCTTTACCTGAAGGACCGGACGCAGGGCAGCCTATTATGACCTCCCTGAGGAGGAGGCGCAAACTACAACCTCCTCAAACCAGAGATCCTGGCCCGCCACGGCATCACCCAGGCCAGCAGGCGGCAGAATGGCGAACTGGCAGTTCGACTCCGAAAAGCCTGCCCGCGCCCAGGCGCTCGAGTTCTGAGGCAAGATGGGGCGCTGGCTACGCCAGAGGCTGACCCCAGGCTCGAAATGGTCGAGCAGGTGGCCTGTGAAGGCCTGGTGAACGCTGATGCCCAGTTCCCTCGCCCAGCAGGTCCGAGACACCCCTACAAGGACATGCCGGGTCTTCTGGAAGTCCTGGAACGCCGCTTCTTGTTCTCCAAGTCGGGGGTCAGAAAGGTCTGCTCGTAGAACCGACATAGGACGCTGCCACACCCAGCCCTCGACGCCGCCTCGCGAAGCACCGCCAAGGCCTAAAGAAAAGCCGGCTTTGCCGCTGTTACAAGTGTGGCGAGACCGCCATTTGTTGCCAACCTGTCCTCAACAACACGGCGGAGCCCATGGCTTGCACCTGACAACAACGGAGGTAATGTACCCGCACGCATCCCTTTAGCGAGTCCGAATACGGGAGCGTGTTGTTAAATGGGCATGCGTGGTGGCTTTGTTTGACTCCGCAGCAACATAACCATTGTGGCTCGCTTTGTGTTATGCGACAGTGGCTGAAACAGCACCTATTGGTCACTTGTGCATGGGGACCAAGTCGTATTGTTCCGCACAATGCTATATCACCTGGAAGGGGAGTTAACTCACTTGATAGTCGCTGTGTTGCCCAACCCCCTATCCGGTGATTCTGGAACAAGACTGGTCGAAAAGAATTGCGTAAAACACACGCCGCCCCGGGCCTCGCTTGATCTAGTTATGAGGGGGAAAGGTGCCCCTCCGCGCTCCATGCCCTGCCCGGGCAGGTCCTAGTGGCGCTGGCGGGGGGACATTTCTCGCGACGACCCTGACCCGAAGACTCCCCGGGAAGGGACTAGCCAGGAACTCTTCTGGTGCCCAGGTCACAAGACCCTCTCGGTAGCCTGGACCATCAATTTCGGTCCACACCGCCTCATTTAAGAGGAACAGTGGAATGACGATTCCCCGCGCTTTGCACGGAATGCAGTAGTTCTGCCAACAGCTCACAAGCCGACGGTTCCACACCTTTTTTTTATTTATTTATTTATTAATTTTATTACAATCAATACATAGCAATCAAGTTTTTACAAAAAAAAAAGAATTATGCTAAGAACAGATCGATCCCCACCCTTGAGAGAGAGAGCAAGCCAAACGGTGTAAAATTTAAGGCTTTTAAAAATACCTAAATCAACAAATTCTCTGTGCTTTATAAAATCATTTCAAAATATTACTGATTAGATCCTGCCATGTTTTGAAAAAGTCTGCACAGATCCTCTAACTGAGTATTTGATTTTTTCCAATTTTAAATAATATAACACATCAGTTTCCCACTGACTTAAAAGAGGAGAGTTTGGGTTCTTCCAGTTTATCAGAATAAGTCTGCGTACAACAGTGTAGTGAATGCAATCACAATTTGTTTGTCTTTCTCCACTTTAAGACCCTCTGGAAGAACCCCAAACACAGCTGTTAATGGGTTAGGAGGGATTGTGAGTCCAAGACTGTCTGAGAGGTAATTAAAAATTTTTGTCCAGAATAATGTTAATTTGGAGCAGGCCCAGAACATGTGACCTAGTGAGGCTGGGGCTTGGCTGCAACGCTCGCAGGTTGGATCATGCCCTGGAAACATTTTGAGAGTTTTAGTCGAGACAGATGTGCTCATATATAATTTTGAGTTGTATAATTGTATGCTTTGCATATGGAGCTTGAGTGAATTCTCTGCATTGCTACTTTCCACTCCTTTTCTGATATATTAATTGAGAGGTCATTTTCCCAGTGTCCTCTTGGATCTTTGAAAGGAAGGGATTGTAAAAGGATTTTATATATTGTAGAGATGGAGTCTAACTCCTTGAAATTGAGCAATAATTTTTCCAGCGTGGATGAGGGTGCAAGATGAGGAAAATCTGGAAGGTTCTGTTTAACAAAGTTCCTGATTTGAAGATAGTGAAAGAAATTTGTAGCTGGAATGTTAAATTTGGAATGTAATTGTTCATAGGATGCAAAGACGTTGTCTATATAAAGATCTCTAAGCAAGTTAATTCCAAATTTTTTCCAGATATTAAAACTGCATATGTTTGTGAGGGTTGAAAGAGGTGGTTCTTTTGCAGGTGCCACAGAAAGAAGCTTCTCCGTCTTAAAATGCTTTCTACATTGGTTCCAGATTCTAAGTGAGTGGAGCACAATTGTTATTAGTGTATTGCCGATAACGCGTGTTTATTGGAGCACAAAGCAAGGAATACAAAGAAGTACTGCAGGATTTTACTTCTATTGCGTCCATGCCTGTGTATGTTCTTCTATTTGTGTCCAGGTTCTTATCGACTGTATATTTGCCGCCCAGTAATAAAACTGGAAGTTAGGTAGAGCCATGCCCCTTCTGCCTTTTGTCTTTGTAGGGTCGCTTTTGATGCGTGGATGTTTAGAATTCCAAATAAATGAGGTTATTGTTGAATCTAATTGCTTAAAGAACGATTTATTAATGTATATTGGTATGTTTTGAAATAAAAAAAGGAGCTTAGGAAGAATATTCATCTTAACAGTGTTAATTCTTCCAGCTAGTGTGAGATGAAGGGTTGACCATCTATGCAAGTCTTGTTTAATTTTTTCCATGCAGACGACGAAATTTTGTTGATAAAGAGCTTTATGTTTACTTGTGATGTTTACCCCGAGGTATTTAAACTGTTCTGCAATGATAAAAGGAAGGGTGTCTAATCTAATATTATATGCTTGCGAATTCACCGAAAGAGTACACTTTTATTCAGATTAATTCTGAGACCAGAGAGCTTTTGAAATTCTGTGAGTGCTGCTAAGACTGCAGGCACAGAATTTTCTGGGTCCGATATATACAGTACCATGTCATCTGCATATAATGAGATTTTCTGTTCCAGTCCTTCTCTGCTAATCCCCTTTATCTGATCAGTATTTCGACAATGTATTGCCAGTGGTTCAATGGCAATTGCAAACAGCAGTGGTGACAAAGGGCATCCTTGTCTTGTGCCACGCTCTAGTTTAAAGTAGTCTGAGCAAATGTTATTGATGCAAACTGAAGCTTCTGGGTTAGTATACAGTAATTTAATCCATGCACAAATGTTCGGCCAAACCCAAACTTCTCCAAAATAGTAAAAGGTATTTCCATTCAATCATGTCGAATGCTTTTTCTGCATCCAATGATAATAATATTTCTGGGGTGTTTGATTTAGTTGGTGAGTATATTACATTAAACAGGCGCCAAGATTTGAAGATAAGTGTCGGCCCCTAATAAATCCAGTTTGGTCTTGTGATATTACTGAGGGGAGCACTTTCTCCATCCTTCTAGCTATGATTTTAGAGAGTATTTTAACGTCGTTATTCAGAAGTGAAATTGGTCTGTATGATGCACATTGTAATAAGTCCTTATTTTGTTTTGGAAAGACAGTGATTAGTGCTTGGCTGAAAGGTTTGTGGAAGAGATTGGTTATCTCTGGCTTCTGTAAATGTTGCTAATAGGAGGGAGCTAGCTGAGCGGAGAATTTCTTGTAAAACTCTGCAGGGTAGCCATCAGGGCCTGCTGCTTTTCCACCTTGGAGTGACTTTATAGCATCCAGTAATTCTGATAATGACAGAGGTTTATCGAGTTCCTCCACACTAATAGCGCCAATTTGTGGTATCTGTAATTTATCCAGAAATGCATTAGATTGTATATTGTCTTCTTTAAACTCAGTAGTATATAGGATTTATAGTAGTCTCTAAAAGTGTACATTATATTTTTGTGTTCATGATTTTATCTCCGCTCGTGTTAGTAATTACCGAGATTGCTATGCATATCTTGCTTGTGAATTTGTTGCGCTAAAAGCTTATTAGCTTTCTCCATGTTCATAATAATGATGTCTGGATTTGTAAATTAGTTGTTCAGTTTCTTTAGTTGTCAAGAGGTTTAATTCTGAATGTAGAGCCTGCCTCCTCTTATGTAGAGTCTCGCTTGGTAGTCTGGCATGTTCTTCATCTATTTTAGTAATTTCGCTTTTATCTCTGCTACTTTCTTCGCTTCGGATTTATTTCTGTGGGAAAGATATGAGATAATCTGTCCTCTTAAGAAGGCCTTAAGAGTTTCCCAGAGTATTCCTGCAGAGATCTCAGGGGATGTATTTGTCTCTAGAAAGAATTCAATTTGTTTGGATATAAATTCAGTACAATTCTCGCCAGCTAATAGAAGCGGATTGAGACGCCATCTGGGGTGAGTGTATGGGGCTTAGTAATTTCAGCTCCAAGATCATCGGAGCATGGTCTGAAATAACAATAGCATCGTATTTACAAGATTTAATCTTAGGCAAGAAGTTATTATCTATAAAGAAGTAATCAATCCTTGAGTAGCAATGATGTACTGGTGAGTAGAAAGAATATGTTCTTGAATTTGGGTTTAAAAACCTCCAGGGATCAGATAAGTTGTGATCAGTTATAAACTTTGTAATTATCTTTGCGGTGTTAGTTGCCGCTCCCCTGTGGAGGAAGTCTTATCTAAAAGTGGATTTAGAACACAATTAAAGTCCCCAGCCATTATAAGTTTATGAGTGTTCAGATTGGGAATGGATGCAAATAAATTTTGTATAAATTCCTTATCATCAACATTAGGTGCATAAACATTTATCAAAATCATTTTACAGTTAGATAAGTCTCCCATGACCATCACATATCTCCCTTCAGGATCCAATACTACATCTGATGCTACAAATGGTACTGTTCTATGTATGAGAATTCCCACCCTCTAGTTTTCTTTGTAAAACTAGAATGGAACATTTGGCCAGTCCAGTCTTTTGCAGCCGGAACTGATCCTTACTTAGTAAGTGGGTTTCCTGTAAAAATACTATTTTAGCATTTAGACCTGTTAGGTGAGAAAGTACTTTCTTTCTCTTTAATTCGTGATTCAGGCCTTTAACATTCCAGCTTACGAAGTTAACTGTCCCATCATGGAGACACTGATTCTGAGTTTTTGGTGTCATTATAGTCTTAACTGGAAGTGAAATAGTTTAGGTCTTAATTTCCTATTCCCCCAAGAGTTGTTGCCATGCAGCTTATTATTACGTTGATAGTTATAATTATAAAGATTGAGATGATAGATTAGATATAGATCAAGCCTGCTCTCTTTCTCTTCCCCTTAACCCCCACCCTCCCTTTTGCCTCCCCAGGTGAGGCTAAAACCCACTTCATGCAGTCCCAGTCCTCTGACATACCCAGAGACAGAGCACGTCCAAAGCACATCAAGCCCCCATGCAGTGGCTTTAAGGTTAAAAGATAGAGATATCTGTTACCAATATAGTCTTTAAAAGAAAAAGAAAAAAAAAAAAAAAGAAAAGAATTTTACTAATATATATATATATATATATATATAATCTTCATCAATTTTAGTGCATTAAGATGATATCCCCAGATAATAAACCCAGGTGATGGTGTTAAAGATGTGTCCAAAACAAGCATAACAAGTCTTAATGCAGTAATAGCAATAACAGCAAACCAAGGGTATGATATTGAACAGTCTCATTTAGGGTACACATGAAATAATTAGAAAAGAAAAAGAGGAGGAAAACGTAATTAAGCACAATAAAACATAAACATTTAGCCTAGTAATACTAAGTAATGATAAGTAATAAGTAAGTAATAATAATATAAGAATATGAGAATATATGCTGATAAAAACCCGTATTTTAAAACAAATAGATCAGACAGTAGATTATTAATCCTAGCTTTATCATTTACCGCCATGACTCACAATTATGTATCAGAATAGTCCCGGGATCAGCTTTCTTAATTCATTTTCTGCCTCCTCCTTGCTAGCGAAAACATAGAAATGACCCTGCCATTCCACTTTCAGTTTTGCGGATACAGGAGGCCGTATTTGACATTGGCTTGCCGTAGCCGCTGTTTAATATTATAGAAGGCGTTTGATAGCTGTTGCTGAGAGAAGTCAGGAAGACGAATGTGGCAATTTTCATATATAATATCTTCCTTTTTTCTGAGGAGTTCCATCACCTCTAACTTAAATGATAATCGTTCAAAACGAACTATAAAAGATCTTGGTCGGGTCTGGCGGTGTTTGATCAGCGACGCTGTGATAAGCTGCTATCTCAGATTCTGCTTTAAAGTCGCCCCGATTATTTTAGAAAAAAGTTCAGTTGCGAATTTCACAGGGTTTAAACTTTCTCGATTCTCCGGCAGGCCTTCAATTCTGACATTATACCTTCTATTCCCATCTTCTAAAGCAGCCAGTCTGTCTCCAAGTTTTTCTCCGAGTTTTTTACATTCCGAACTGACATTTACTGCTCTTTCCTCGGCACTGGCAGCTAGATGTTCGGCTATTTCGATCCGATTCGTGAATGTCTCACTAAGATGCTCCAATTGATCAGCAAGCGTGCTCAGTTTAACGAGTTTTCTCAATGCGCTCTTCAATTTTACCCAGCACCTGTCGAAGTTCAAGTTGTACCTCTTGACGCAGCCTTTCATTTGCCTGTTGGATTTCCTGTTTTCATTCCTGTTTCAGTCTCTCAAGTGCCTTTGCCGTTGCTTTCTCATTAGCCTTCTCGCTTTTCTTTATATCTTGCGTGAGCTCAGCGAGCAACACTTTCAGTTCAGATAGCTCAAATGTGCCTTCTTGTACCGTAGATGAAGCAGCAGACTCTGCTGAAGCGGTGTCCCCGCTGCTCCAGTCCAGCGTAATTGCGTAACTGAAGCCGCGACCTCCCGGCCTTTTCCAGTTTCAGGTAATCCTCTCCAATCGGGCGAGCTATCCACATCTGCACTCACGCTCGCACCTTCGCCCCCCTTCGCTCTCAGCGGCGGCGATGTAGCGGACCGTGGTCCCGGGAGTCTGTACTTTCCATCTGATCCAGGTCTGTCTCTGAGAGGCCGTATCTCGAACTAGGGCTTGCTGATCGCAGCTTGGATGTAGCTTTAGTCTTCGATTCTTTCGGACCCCCCTTCTTGTTGGCCATGTTTATATGTGTTTACATATACTGTAGCGTCCCTCTCGGGTTGAATAAATACAGGATATCTCAGAATAATAAGCAAATAATATGAAAAATAGCACCACTGCTAGCGGAGCTCCACTTCAGGCGTCCATCTCGTGCGACGACGAGACCAACAATGTTCCTTTTGATAGAATAGGGGTCGACTTAGTAGGACCCTTGCAGCCCTCAACCCATGGCCATAAATACATTATTAGTCATGGTGGATTACGCTACCCGGTACCTAGAGGCAGTTCCCTGCGCTCTGCTAATACTAAGAGCATCGCATGGGAATTAGTCAGTTTATTTTCCAGAGTGGGCATGGTTACCCAAGGAAGTCCTCACGGACCAGGATGCATCTTTACCTTGGATACGTTCAGGGAAGTGGCCAGATTACTGAGAATAAAGCACCTGAAAAGCGTCTTTTCTATCACCCGCCAAAACTGGACGGGCTGGGTTGACTGCATTTAACCAGACACACTTAAGCAGATGCTTTGCAAAGCAGTCAGCGCGACGGCAGCAACCGGGACCAACTCCTCCGGCTGAGTGCCTTTGTGCTTACCGGAGGTACCTCAGGCCTCTACGTGGCTTCTCCCGCTTGAATTGTTGATGGTGACAACCCGAGGCATTTGGACATCCTAAAAGAGGGCTGGGAGGCTGAGGCCCTCCCCTCCTCTAACATATTGAGCATGCGTGCTAACTGTGCGCACAAGCTCACAAAATCAGACCCTCCTAAAGGAACACGCGGACTCGTGGTGCAGGCAGCGCCGGCCGTGTTACAACCGCAACTCAAGCCCCTCAGGGAGTTCCATGAGGACCGAGTTATGTGCTATTTCTTACCTCCCCACTCAAAAATTCCACGCCACTGGCAAGAGACGCTTACGAGGTTAAGGAAAGAAAGGGGCTTGTCGACGTAGGATTTGGTTTAATCAGACCCAATCGA